>NW_012101920.1:1370134-1378680 GCF_000951045.1 Mandrillus leucophaeus
ATCTCCTGACCTCATGATCCGCCTGCCTCGGCCTCCCAAAGTGCTGGGATTACAGGCGTGAGCCACTGCGCCCAGCCAGATGTCACCTTTTTTACAAATGAAGGTTTGTGGCAATGCTGCATCATGCAGGTCTAATGGCATTTTTTCTAACAACATTTGTTCACTTCATATCTCTGTGTCATATTTTGGCAATTCTTGGACTAATTCAAGCTTTTTCTTTATTATCATATTTGTTACTATGATCTGTGATCAGTGATCTTCGATATTACAACTGTAATTGTTTTGGTGCGCCACGACCTGTACCCATATAAAATGGCAAATGTAACGGGTACGTGTTGTGTGTGTTCTGACTGTTCCGCTTGCCAGCCTTTCTCCCATCTCTCTCCCTTTCCTTGGGCCTCCCTATTCCCAGAGACACAACAGTATTGAAATTAGGCCAATTAATAACCCTACAATGGCCTCTTAAATGTTCAAGTGAAAGAAAGAGTCACAGGTTTCTCACTAAATCAAAAGCTAGACATGACGCTTAGTGAGACAGGCATGTCGAAAGCCAAGACAGGCTGAAAGCCAGGCCTCTTGTGCCAAACAGCCAAATTGTGAATGCAAAGGAAAAGTTCTTGAAGAAAATCAAAAGTATGACTCCCGTGAACACACACACGATAAGAAGCTAGAGAGCCTCACTGCTGATATAGAGAAAGTGTTAGTGGTCTGGATAGAAGATCAAAGCAATCACCACATTTCCTTAAGTAAAGCCTAATCTGCCTAATCCAGAGCAAGGCCCAACTCTCTTCAATTCCATGAAAGCTGAGAGAAGTGAAGAAGGGGCAGAAGAAAAGTTGGAAGCTAGTAGAGGTTGGTTCATGAAGTTCAAAGAAAGAAGCCATCTCCATAACATAAAAATGCAAGGTGAAGCAGCAGGTGCTGATGGAGAAGCTGGAGTAACTTATCCAGATCTAGCTAAGATCATTGATGAAGGAGGCTACACTAAATAACGGATATCTAATGTAGACAAAACAGCATTAAGGTGGAAGAAGGTGCCATTTAGGACTTCAGTAGCCAGAGAGAAGTCAATGTCTCACTTCAAAGCTTCCAAAGGCAGGCTGACTCTCTTGTTAGCAGCTAATGCAGTTGGTGACTTAAATTTGAAGCCAGTCCTCCTTTACCATTGTGAAAATCGTAAGGCCCTTAAGAATGATGCTAAGCCTGCTCTGCCTGTGCTCTAGAAATGTAGTGGTAAAGCCCGGATGACAGCACCTCTGTTTACCGGATGACTTACTGATTATTTTAAGCCCACTGTTGGGATCTACTGCTCAGAAAAAAAAGATTCCTTTCAAAATATTACTGCTCATTGACAATGCACCTGGTCATCCAAGAACTCTGATGGAGATGTACAAGGAGATGAATGCTGTTTTCATGCCAGCTGACAGAACAGCCATTCTGTAACCCCTAGGTAAAGGAGTAATTTTGACATTTAAGTCTTATTATTTCAGAAACACATTTTATAAGGCTATAGCTCTATAGATGGTCATTCCTTTGATGGATTGAGGCAAAGTACATAGAAAACCTTTTGGAAAGCATTCACCATTCTAGACGCCATGAAGAACATTCATGATTTGTGGGAGGAGGTCAAAATATCAACAGTAACAGCAGTTAGGAAGACGTTGATTCCAACCCTTATGGATGACTTAGAGGAGCATAAGACTTCAGTGGAGGAAATAACGTCAGACATGGTGGAAATGGCAAACCAAACAGAATTAGTGGAGCCTGAAGATGTGACTGAATTGCTGCAATCTCATGAGAGAATTTGAACAGATAGGACTTGCTCCTTATGGCTGAACAAAGAAAGTGGTTTCTTGAGATGGAATCTACCCCTGGTGAAGATGCCATGAACATTGATGAAATGACAAAAAAAAGTTTTAAATATTACATAAACTTAGTGATAAAGCAGCAGGAGTGTTTGAGAGGACTGATTCCAATTATGAAAGAAATTCTACTGTGGGTAAAATACCATCAGATAGCACTGCATGCTATAGAGAAATCTTTCATTAAAGGAAGAGTCAATTGATGTGGTACACTTCATCGTTGCCTTATTTTAAGAATAGTAAAATAAAAATGCCACAGCCACCCCAACCTTCAGCAACCACCACCCTGATCAGTCAGCAGCCATCAATATCAAGGCAAGACCCTCCACCAGCAAAAAGATTATGACTCACTGAAGGCTCAGATGATCATTAGCATTGTTTAGGATTGAACTATTTTAAAATTAAAGTATGTACATTCCTTTTTCAGACCTAATGCTATTGCACACTCAAGAGACTATAGTGTATACATAACTTTTATATATGCACTAGAAAACCAAAAAATTAGTGTGATTTTCATTATGGCAATATGCACCTTATTGCAGCGGTCTGAAATGAAACCTGCTATATATTTGAGGTATGCCTTTTTAAATAATGTTCGTTCAAAAGAGGACAGCAAGCAACAGCCTTGATTTATTCTCTGAAAATCAGTCCTTCCTTTTTTCCTTTGTTTGTTCATTCATTGTTTTTTTTTCTTTCCTTCCTTTTCTTCCTCTATTTCTGGAAAATGGAAGCTTTGATAGGATTTGTCTAGCATGGAATGGATGCAGGGGCTAACTGGAGTTTTCTGCCCTGGTTCTACCCAAAGTTCTCACAGACTCTTAAATCTCCTTGCCTTTGCCCATGCCATTCCCTTTCTTTGGTATATGTTTCTGTACTCTCTCTCTTTCTGGAAAATCCTACTTGAACTTCAAAATACAGGTTAAGCAACCAGCATTGGGTGACCTTTTTAGGCACTCACCTTGGCATTCTCATTGCCCTCTTCGAATATCTTTGTGGTTACACGTTGGTAATTTTTAGGCACTCACCTTGGCATTCTCATTGCCCTCTTCGAATATCTTTGTGGTTACGCGTTGGTAATTTTTACTCTACCAGTGTCTCTCCCTGCCTAGTCTGTGTTCTTCTTAAGGGTGGGCAATTTGTCTTTCATCTTGTTACTCCCAGCACTGAGCAGGATCTAGAACAAGGTGAATCTCAACTAGCTGTTGTAGTCAGTATAATAAATTATCTTTCAAACACTTCTATTTTTCAGTAAGGGGAAGGTGTCCAAGGTGGGCATATCAGCACATGTAGGGAGATTGGGCTGGGCATGTTTGCCAACAGTGCAGTGCTTTATCCCATTGCTTTGGTTTATTTTCCACAATGGTATTTTATTTATTCTTGAAGATCAAATAACATTTTTTAGGGCATAGGATTTTTTTTTTTTTGGTCAAAGGGAAAGGTCCCATATTTTAAGAAAATATTTGGAAATATTCCTATAATCATAATAACAGCAGACATTTGTTGACTACTTACAATGGCCCAGAAAACCTCGCCAGAACAGATGCTTGCTATTGAGTGCCAGTAGTTCCCTATTTAAATATGGTCTGGATGCATTTGATTGGCTAAACATGGGTCACATGCCTGCATCCTAGTTGCAAGGGTAACTTGTGATGTGAGCAGCTGGATTTTTGTCTCCATAGTTGTAAATGGCCACGACCTCCCATCAAGACTCATAACCAGGATTTTACCTGAGCATATGAAAGACGGTTCACATTCAGGGCAGACAAGAAAGCATGGCAATGTCCATTAAGTCTTACGAGCTGCAGTAGGTGTTCCCAATGTCCTGCCTCTATCGTGAGCCATCCCCAGTTCATTGCACGCTGGCCCAAATTCAACCTCCAAGGTTTGCATTGTTTTGCCAAACGACTTTCTCTTGCAGCCAGAGCCTGCTTTATCACCTGCAAAGCAAGCCAGAAATATTGGGAAATTAATATCCCTGGGATTGGCCATTAATCAATGACCAATGGGAGTCACTGGCTTATAAATAACCCTTCTCCTTGATCCCTTGGGTGGGATAACTCTGAGGCATGTTTTGCACTGGACGCCAGAGCTTCTGAGAAGAATTGATCTCCAAGTACCCAAAATGGAAACAGCATTAATAACAAACCTTATATTGGCTGCCTTCCATCCTGGGTCTCACTTCTTCTTTCCCCTACTTGTATTTTTGGGGATTACATACAAAATGAACTACTTGCTCTCTAATCCTTGTCTCAAAGTATGCTTCAGGAGTATACTTCCCAAACTAAGACCTATGTAGGAAGATGTTGTTAAGCTTTACTTTTTGCAATTTGTATCAAGAAGCAAAACAAAACCAAATCTCACCTAAAGAGGTTTTCAAATATAAACCCATAATATTGAATGTGCTATTTCAAATAGTTTCATCTATGATTTAAACTTACTGTCCCAAGAGATTTGCCCCTCTAGTGAGTATTACTGAAATGGTACATTGTTAGTCACCTGACACTCAAGAGATACTTGTTGGCTTATTTATATGCTGGGGTAGGAAGAACGTTACCCTTATCTGTGCATGAGGTAAAACTTAGGAAAAAGATTACATCTGGAGCTGTTGATTTGGTCTGGAAATACTGATTTGGAAGCCATCCATGTAGAGGTGAGAGTTGAAGCCATGGGGGATGAAACGATTGCTTGGGGTAAAGCATAGGAAAAGAAGAGGACAGACAAGAATTGATAATCAACTCTGTAGCAATGCTTGGGTAATGAGGAGAAAAGAGAAATCAGGTAATTAGATGGAAAAGGGATAGAAAAGACAGACAATATGGGTTGCATGGGGTCATTTAAGTCAGAGGAAGGACAGGTTTTGAACAGGTAGTGAATGGCAGCATCGACTGTTAATGGCTCTACTGGTTTGAGCTTAGGGAGGGTTAGAGTTAAAACAAAGTGAAGAAATTGGGAGTAAGAAACTCAGTGGTTGTGAGACAGCAGGTGCTGTAGAGTGATAGGGATGAAAGACAAACTAGAAATGGTGGAGGAGTGGGTAAAGACATGATAGAGCAAATACAGCCTGAAATCCCAAACTCATAAACCCTCAAAATCTTTGAACTAATATGAGGCTGTTTACATTTTTAATCCACTCCCTTTAGTGCAAGTATTTACATGCTCTTGAAAGTACTAATGTGATTTGTTTTAGGGTGGTGCCTTGGGCATCCTGGGGCATTACATAATATGCAGTAGATGCTCAAGTATAGATCAGGATAGGATAGCTTATGCTGCAGTAACAAACAAGCCCCAAATAGCAGGGGCTTACACAGTGTTACATGCCCATTGTGGGTCAGTTGGGACTCTGCTTCCTGTCATTTTTGTGAAGGACCCAGGCTGGTGGAGCCTCTATTATGTGGGATATTGCCAGTATTATGCCAGAGGGCAGTGAGAACGTGATGCAAACACATGCTGGCTCTCAGAGCTTCTTGGAAGTGGCACATGTCACTATTGCTAACCCTTCACATGACAAGCCAAGTCACATGACTACTGGAGCTCAATAGAATGAAGACGTATATTCCTCCTGTAGGGGAGGGCAGTAAATATTTTGTATAACAGATGCAGTCTACCATAACTTCAGATCTTTTTAAAACCTGAATTCAAAAGCTACCAGTTCTTAGAATTTCAGATAAGGAGATATGGGCTTATGTAATATTTTCTTTAAAAAATTCTGGCTGTATAAAGAAAGAGTAGCTTGAGCAGAAGCTGAAATGAAGAAAGGATGTTATCATAAGAAAGATTTGAAGATTGAATGAGTTAAGAATCATTTGGTTGAAAATGACATAAACCCAATTTAAACTACTTTAAGTAAAAATCAGATTTTAAGTTTTTGCTGGTTGTACTGTTTTCCTATGATGCTGTAACAAAATACCATAAACTTTGTGGTTTAAAGCCATGGAAATTTATTTGCTCACAGTTTTGGAGGTCAGATATCTGAAATTAGTATCACTGGGCCAAATCAAGGTGTTGGCTGGGCTGTGCTCCCTCAGGAGGCTCTGGGGGAAATTTAATTCCTCGCCTCTTCCAGCTTCTGGTGGTTGGCAGCATTTCTTGGCTTGTGGCCACATCACTCCAATCTCTGCCTTCTCCTTTTCTAGATGCATTGCCTTCTCCTTTTCTGTATGTGTCACATTTCTCTCTGTCTCTCCATCTCAATCAAGATACTTAACCATATCCACAAAGTTCCTTTTTACCATATAAGGTAATATTTACAGGTTTCAGTGATTGGGATGTGCCCATCTTTTGGAGGACCATTATTCAGGCTATCACTCTCATATAGGTTCTTCTCATGAGATGGTAAAGACTGTTACCAGAAACTCTAGACAAGGAATCAGAAAACTGTGATTTTAAGGCCAAATGCAGGCTGCCTGTTTCTGAGAATAAAGTTTTACTGGAGCGCAGCCATGCCCGTTTGCTACGTATTGTCTATGGCTACTTTCACGAATGGAGTAGTTGCAACACAGAGCTTACAACCCACCAAGACCCAAATATTTTCACTTATGCCATTTACAGAAAAAGCTTGCTGATGTCTGCTCTAGACTGATGTTTTACCAGCTTAGCAACTCCAGTGGAAAATTCCGAAATTTACATATATTGGCTTAGCTTGGACCACATGCTCATCCTTGAACCAATCACGATGTCCATGGGAATGCAAAGCTCTGGTTGGACCAACCAGAGTACTGTGCCCACCTCCATAACCTGGACCTGGGGTAAACCTCACTTTAAAACACATAGATCACAGAAGATGGAGGCTTTGTTTTCCAAAAGAGATCTTGGGAGAAAATACCAAAATAAGGGAGAAGGGATGCTGAGCAATGAATGTTTTGAGAACAAAAAAAAAGTAGTTCACTAAGAGTATACTGGTCAGCAGGGTAGAAGGCTTCACTGGGGGAATGAAGATGCAGGAGCAAGAAGGAGAGCACATAGAATCAGGGACAGTGTTGGTGTCAAGTTAGATCTCCACAAATTCCTCAAAACCAAGCCTGGGGGACATCTGAGGGACAGGTGGAAGATTCTAGAAAAAATGAGGTAAAAGAAATGACCAGAATGTTAGGAGGAGAAGTTGTAGAGGTTGGAGCCACAGAGGTCAGAGCAGGGAAGAATTGTAAGAGAGGAACTATCAACAGAGTTAAATGCCCCTGAGAGGACCAGAGATGAATGAACAGGACAGAAATGCGTGGCGGGGAGCTGAGCAGGACCCTGGTTTAACGCAGTGGTTGCAGGTCTGGAGCAGAAGCAGTTGTGCTTCCTGAATCCAGCTCTTACACTTTTCTCACACTCTGAATAATCTGGTCCTAGGTGTAAGTTTTTGACAGTCACGGTTCTCTAAAACAGGAATTGCTAAGAATAATAAAACTCTTACATTAAGAGCTGTGAACTTACAGGGAATTATTGAAATGTGTTTAACTCTTGATCCTCACCTCCAAGAAATTTTAAAATGCTTAAACCATTTTATCATAACTTTGCTTTCTTCTCAACAAAGTATTTTGAGATGACTTTTTAATGGGAGATGCCACACAAAAATAAATTGGTTTGAAATGGCAGAGGTTTTAAAAGATTATAATAGATTGATAAAGTGGGTCACCTCTTTACATCTTTGGCATGAAGCCCAGAGAAAGAAAGTAAAAAAGTAAGAAAGAGACAAAAGTTGGGATAGGGCAGAGGGCACTTGAGCTGAGAAAGGCAGCCACACTAATATTCAATGAGAATAGTAACCTTTCAACTTTCCAAGAGTGATCTTTGTCCTTATGGCCAAAATACATTCCGGTGGAAAACACTGGGTTATGAGAGCTAAAAGTAGTGTGTGTGTGTGTGTGTGTGTGTGTGTGTGCGCGTGCGCGCGTTTGTGCATGTGTGTGAGCTGATGTAGAAATAAAAAGCACATCATGAGCATATATGTTCATCTCCAATTAATATTCCAGGAAAGATGGGAAAGGTGGTAAAAATAAGAACCTTTGCCCTTGGGCAGTTAGTACCAGTCTAGGAAACTGCTAGTGTCAATATATTGATACTTCCCTTTGCACATCTGGTGAAATCTTAGGATGCCAGTGAATGTGCCTCTTCCCAGCATCAACTCTCTCTCTCTCTCTCTCTCTTTTTTTTTTTAAATATTGACTTTAAAAATACAATACTAATTTGGGCTCACTGCAGAGATTGGGACAATATGGGAGCAGCACAATGCACAAAACACTCCTGATCTATGAGAATCTATACCAGGTTTCCAAAGCATGCCTTGGCATCAGAGCCACTTGGGCTATTTGCTGAAAATACAGTCTTTGATCTCACCTTTGAGTGTGTCAAGGTCTGGGAATCTGTTTGTATTAGTCCATTTTTATGCCGCTGATAAATATATACCTGAAACTGGGTAATTTACAAAAGAAGGAAGTTTAATGGACTTACAGTTCCACATGGCTGGGGTGGCCTCTCAGTCATGCGGGAAGGCGAAGAGGAGTAAGTCACATCTTACATGGATGGTGGCAGGCAGAGCTTGTGTAGGGGAACTCCTTTTTTTAAAACCCATCAGATCTTGTGAGACTTATTCACTATCATGAGAACAGCTCTGGAAAGACTTGCTCCCATGATTCAATTACTTCCCACTGGGCCCCTCCCACTACATGCGGGAATTGAAGATGAGATTTGGGTGGGGAC
>NW_012101920.1:1379202-1412794 GCF_000951045.1 Mandrillus leucophaeus
TCCAGGGGAATCCTGTTACTAGACCCTTCTGGAGACATTTATTGCTTGTGCAAGCATATGGGACTCTTTTATATATATGTGTGTAAACACACACACACACATATATGTATATACACACACACACAACTCTAATTCATATACATTATACACATATGTATCTACATGTGTATATGTTTCAGACAGAAAGAGTAGCAAACCATATATATGGTTTTGCTTTTTAAAAACTTAATCTTGGAGTAATTCCACATATTCACATGCAGAGCTATATTGTTAGTTCTTAGCTATTGACTTGATACTTCATCATTAATCAGATTCCTACTGATGGATATTTAGGTTGTCTTCAACATGTGCCTTTGACAGACAATCTCATAATCAATGTCCTTGTTATTTTGATATATAAGGAGACTGTGACACATTATTTAAGTTGGCCCTTTTAGTTTCAAGCCACAGAAAATGAACTCAGCTTATTTAAACAAAGAAGGAATTAATTAGAGGATCTACAAAAGGGCCAGGGAATCAGAGAAACCAGAAAAAGGGTCAAAATTGGTCTGTAGAAGGAACTGGTGTCATGAAGACACTGCTGTCATCATTGCAGGGTCCTAATGCTGCTGCCTGGGCCAGGGATACCGGCTTCACTGGAAACAGGAACTCCAGCTACCACCACCGGACACCACCATTTATACAAACTGGATGTAGTTCTGGCACCACTGCCGGTACCTTTGCCACAGTAGATTGTGCACAAGCTCTGCTTTTTTGTGTGTGTTGTAAACTCTCCAAGATTCACTTGATTGTTGGAGCCTACTGAAGTGGCTACATTGTCTGGGGTATATACCCTGGGGTTCGTGGTCACGCACCAGGAAAATTTAGGACATGGACACACACGAGGAGTTTAGGAACAGAGTTTTAATAGGTAGAAGAGAAAGAGGAACAGCTTTCTATATAGACAAAGGGATCTCCCAGCAGAAAGGACCGACTGGCAGCAAATGTGCGGAATTTTATAGTACAGTTTGAGGAGGTGGTGTCTGATTTACATAGGGCTCATAGATTGGTTAGATCAGGTATGAGGTTTACATAGCATATGGGGAAGACTGGTCCCTCCACCCTAATCTTATTATGCAAATTGGCTTTCCAGTTGATCCTCACCATCTTGTCTGCTCCTTACAGTACATGTGGCTGGCAGAGAAGGGAGGATGGAGCCGCCATCTTGGAAATGTCTAGTCCTTAGTTCCTGCTGGCATTCACCCGTGCAAGCTCCCAGCTTGCTTGTCTGTGTCTGCAGCTCAACTTTACCGTCTGCTCTTTGTTAGAAATCATTATTTGGGGGGCCAGGCGCAGTGGCTCATGCCTGTAATCACAGCACTTTGGGAGGCCGAGGCGGGTGGGTCATCTGAGATCAGGAGTTGGAGACCAGCCTGGTCGACATGGCGAAACCCCGTCTCTACTAAAAATACAAAAAAATTAGCCAGGCGTGGTGGTGGGCACTTGTAATCCCAGCTACTAGGGAGGCTGAGGCAGGAGACTCGCTTGAACCCAGGAGGCAGAGGTTGCAGTGAGCAGAGATCGTGGCATTGCACTCCAGCCTGGGTGACAAGAGCAAAACCCCATCTCCAAAATAAAAAAAAAAAAAAAAGATTTGGGGCTGCTTTTCATTAAAAAGAAAAGCCTTATGGAGGACTCTCATACCCTTACTATCTGCTTAAGTAATTCCTTCTTAACTCCTGTATCACTATGTTATGGGTTCTAACTACAAGGGAGTCCAGGAAAGAGAATAAAACCTCTACAGTGACAGTTTTTCTCTGACCCCACCGCATTGCTTAAAGGGGTCGGGTCCTTAAACAACAGGCGGGTGTGTTGGTTGCTTGGTTGTGTTTCTCCCAAAAGCAGATCATGTGTCAAGGCTTTGGGTATAGGGAGTGTGTTGGAAGATGATCCGAGAAAGCATTGAGTGGAGGAGTGGGCAAAATGAGACACAAAAGGAAGGAAAGTCAATGAAAGATGCATTAGTGAGTGGCTTTCCATTGTGGGCATCCGGGGCTCCATCCCACTAAGGAGCCTCTGAAGCATCGTGTAGGACTCACCTCAGAACTGACCCACTAGCTTTTTAGTGGGAAAGCTAGACTATGTGTCCTCCAACTCTCGTTCTTCATTGGTTGAAGTTTGTTCATAGAAGCCTTACATCCCTGGTGGAGCAAGCTGTCCTGGCACCAGAAGGAGCCCCTGGGTAGAGAAAGAGTCACGAAAGCTGGAGGTGGGAAGTGTCAGTGTGCGTGGAGAATGTCCACGTTGATTCCTGGAAAATGTGGAGGTGGGCCAGGAGAGTCGGGGGTAGGCATCAGCAGTGTCTGCTATAAGGTGTTCATATTACTGGGTAACCAAAAATGAGAAGCTGAGAGGGTCTCAAAAGAAGACAGAAAATAAATAAGTGAATAAAAAGAAGAGTAAACACAAGTATGGCTTAGTGATTGCTGAACAAATGCCTTCTGGATATATCAGATCTTTAATGAAGAATGCAAAAAAGTACTGATAGTAGGATCAATATTGTTAGAATCTCCTAATTTGTTTCCTATTGATAGCTATCAGCTAATATGATGGCACTGGACACAATATTTGTTTTATATTTGTCAGCTAGTGGGAATATATTTCTATATGCCAATTTTTTTGAGTACTACTGATGAGTACACACAAAATTGTGACTGCACCATTAGGTCTGATGAATCCATGTAATTGCTGCACAAATATTTTGAGTTTAATTGCATGTAATATAGTTAACACTCGGTTATCAGTGCCAATAAAGGAAGCAGTGACATGGATAATTCGAAACAGTGGAAAACCCAGAATCATTTATGTAAAACTTTTTTGGCCCATTTTTGACTCAGGGCTACAGATTCACCTTTCTAATTATATTTTGTTTAGACTACTAGAAAGAATTATTTTCATTTGGTAAAACATGGGCTGATGGAAGAAGAAAGTTGTTGAAATGTGTTCTGCTTGTTGGTGGAAGCTGGCATCAGAAGTTTTCAACAGATAGCCACATTTAGGTAATTGAGAGTTTACTGGCTCAAATCTCATTAAAGTAAGGTGATTTCTCCTCATTGTTCATGTATATTAAGTACCAGGCACTGTATTAAGTGCTTTACACAGATGATCTCATTCTTTCCTCACAGCCACCATAATTAGGGGATGTTTTGTAGTGGAGAAGAATGATGCTTCTAGAATCAAGTTGTGTTTCTGCCAAATTATTAGTTGTGTGAAATTGGTCAAGTTACTAAATCAGATGAGTTTTCTCATCTGCCAGTAATAGTAGTGGTAAGCCATAAGGTTGTTGACAGCCCATGGTGATTAAATAAGAGAATCTATCTAAAGCACAGTGACTGGCTTATGATGTCCAGTTCCACTGCAGACTGGATTAGTCTCAAAGTTGGTGTTCTGCTTATCCTCAGCCTGTGCTCTCAATGAGCCCTCTGGAACAGTTCTCTTTAAGCTTTTAAGTGCATCCAGATCACCTGGGGACCTTGTTGAAAAGCAACTCTGATTTAGTAAGTCTGGAACAGAACCTGAGATTCTGTATTCCTAGTAAGCTCTGGGAGGGTGCTCATGGTACTGACTTGTGGACCACTCATGGAGTGGAGAGGTGCTGGATAGTTTTGGTCAAGCATTTTAATTTCACTTTAGTTTTCTTTGTATCCGTAGTAGGTTCAGAGAAGCAGCAAGGCTTTCTGTCTGCTTTTCTTTGCCATACAAGGTCCAACTCAGATGCCAGACTTCCAGGAAATCTTCCTCATCTCTCAGATCCCTTGAATGTCCCTTTTCCACATTTCTAGTACAGAAATTTTTCTAGTATTAAAAGTTTTCTAGTATTAGAAGCTACCCAAATAGCCACATTTGGGTAGCTGAGAGTTTACTGGCTCAAATCTCATTAAAGTCTGTCACGTAATTTCTGCTCGTTGTTCCTGTATATTCAGTACCAGGTACTATATTAAGTTCTTTACAAAGATGATCTCATTTCTTCCTCACTGCCACCATAATTAGATAGCTACCTGCCAGGAAGCATTGCTGGGTAGTAACTATGAATACAGACTCTGGGGTTATGCAGACTTGGGTTTCAGTTGAATCTCTGCTACTTACTAATTCTATGACTTTGAACCTGTGGACCAATAACTTCTCTGAACTTCAGTTTTCTCATCTGTCAAATGGGCCTGATAATAAAAGCCATGCAATGGAGTCATTGTAAGATTCAGATGGGTGCTTAATGTAAAAAGTCTTAGCCCTATGGCTGGTACCAAGCAAGTGCTCACTGAGAGGTCCACAGGTTGTAAGCAAAGTGAGGATGGGCACTGTATATATTTTGTCTGTCATTTTGCCCGTTTGTATAATCCAAACATGGCTGCTTCTCTCTTCTTTCCCGGAAACTCACTTTCCCAGTCTCCCTTTCAGCTAGGGACAGCCATGTGACCAGTTCTGGCCAATGAGAGGTGAGTCCTACTGTTTCAGGGATTTCTGGGAGAAAAATCTACGATCTGGGAAAGGAAAGAGCCAGTTGAGGAAAAGCCCATTGTCTCTTCTGTGTTTATATCTCCAACTTCCTGATTTTTCCTGTGGCTGTGATGGCCAGGATGTGGCAGCCCTCTGGTTATAACAATGTCACAAATCCTTCATTGAGGATGCCCTGCAATCCAAGCTCTGCCTCTACCCGATCCTCTGCTTCCCTCCCTTCATAGGTGCAGATGCTAAGAGCACTTTCTAGTCAAGTCCTGCATGTTCATTTTTGTCTCAAGTCAGCTTCCCTGAGAATCCAAAAAATATATTTGTGAATGTATAAGTATAGTGACTTGGATTTTGTCTACACACAAGGACTTCTATGCCTGCATAAAACAGGTAACATTTATCTTTCATTGTTGCTATTTCTGATGTCTAAATCCCCTTCTGATAGTTGGAAGAAAATTTCCTGCCTCATAATATAGAGTCCGATTCTTTTTTTTTTTTTTTTTTTTTTTAGATGGAGCATTGCTCTTGTAGCACAGGCTGGAGTACAGTGGCACGATCTCGGCTCACTGCAACCTCCGCCTTCTGGGCTCAAGTGATTCTCCTGCCTCAGCCTCCCTAGTAAGCTGGGATTAGAGGCACACGCCACTGCGTCTGGCTAATTTTTTTTTGTATTTTTAGTAGAGACGGGGTTTCACCGTGTTAGCCAGGATGGTCTCGATCTCCTGACCTCGTGATCCGACTGCCTTGGCCTCCCAAAGTGCTGGGATTACAGGCATGAGCCATCACGCCCGGCCTAGAGTTCGATTCTTTAATTCAAAACTGAGTAGCCAGTGCTGGTTAAGAAATAGTGGCAGAGGTTATGTTTTGGCGATGCTGCAGCTGCACTGGCGTCTTTGGGGGCAGCAGTGCCAACTGCAGCAGGGATGGTTTACAGGAGCAGCGTCCCTCCAGGGCCTGCAGGCTGCAGGGTTGGGGGTGCTGGCCGGACAAGCTGCAGCTTCCAGTGCTCTCCGTGGGGACCACAGCACATCCCCACCAGACTGGGCTGTAATGTGCTTTTCCTGTGGTTAGGGATGAAAAGCCATCTTTTGTGCAGCTCCCTGTCTGTGCCTTGTTCTCTAGCCTTCCTAAATGATTCTGAGTGCAGTCAGTTTTTCTTATTTGCATCACAGAACCATGCCTGCGGCCTACTATGTAATACTATTTAATTTGTATCTGTGGACATTTAAAGTCTTGGTATATTTTCTGTGTCATTATTGATAACAATAGTAAGTATCATTTGAGGATTTATAGTTCACAGAATGCTTACATATGCATTACTTGATTTGTTCCTCATATAACATTGTAGGTTAGTATATTTGTTTTAACCCTTATTTTGTAAGTTAGCATCTGAGAGGTGGAATAACTTGCCTAAGCTGACTCAGTAAATGGCAGAACTAGACTGGAACCTACGCTTTCTTTCTGTTTTTATTTTTATTTTTTTTGAGGTGGAGTCTTGCTGTGCCGCCCGAGTGCAGTGGTGTGATCTCAGCTCACTGCAACCTCTGCCTCCCAGGTTCAAGCAGTTCTCCTGCCTCAATCTCCTGATAGCTGGGACTACAGGCGCATGCCACCATGCCCGGCTAATTTTTTGTATTTTTAGTAGAGATGGGGTTTCATCTTATTGGCCAGGCTGGTCTCGAACTGCTAACCTTGTGATCCACCCACCTTGGCCTCCCAAAGTTCTGGGATTCCAGGTGTGAGCCTACACACCCGGCTGGAACCTAAGCTTTCTATTTAATTTTTTAAATGTTGAAATCTTTTGGTAGCAAATACTATGTTAACCAAAAATCTCAACATCTCACCTTATTGAATAATGGAGATGTTTTAAGTAAAAACTTTAAGTCACAAAGTAAAAATATCTTTTTCTTAATTCAAACTATACAGAAGAATAGAAGATGGAAAAGTAACCAGAGGAAACAAATGCTAACACTTACTTTTGCATTTTTATAGAAATTTTCGAAATACATATATTTAAGCAGGTTGAAGTGTAGTGTTTTTTTTTAAAATACAAATCAAGGGATATTATACATAATGTTCTTAACTTGCTTTTTTATCTTGCATTCAATGAAAGATCTCAGACATCTTGTCAATATTGTTGTAAATAGCTTTGCTTACTTCTAACTGGCATTCATTCTTTTGTGCTTATATTTTAATCTAAATGGTCAGTCTTCTATTGATGTATGTTGTTTTAAGTATTGGTTTCCTAGAACCATTGCCTGAGATGGGCATTTTTATAAATGTGATCTATCAAGGGAGTGGATGAAGCAGGAGAGGACAGAGGAAGAATCCTGGCAATCCCCTTGTCCTCTTGAGATGATGCTGTGGCGTGAGCTCTTAACAGCCAACCCTCATTGCTATTTAAGGGGAGGAATGCCAGTTCATTAATGAGATCTTGGTGGGACACTATCAAGCTACATGTATTTAGATGGTTTCCAGTTTTCTATATTAATCATTTGGGGATGAACATTCTTATACTATTCACATCTTCGTGTGCTGTGAAAAATTCTTAGATATGATAATTCTAAACTGAAGGATGTGGTGGCAATGCCAGATACTCATACAATGTCCAGTGTTCCTTCCTCCTTACCTACACAACAACAATTTGTTGGCTCTGTCAACATGCCTAGTTTTAAAAATTATACTTCCCAGCCTTCTTTGTTGATAGAGACACAGTTTTGACCAGTAAAAGTGAAGTAATTGGCTATAGCTTCCAGGAAGGCTCCAGGGGGGTAGGAGGCAGTGACACTCTTCTGGGACATATTCTTTATGCGCTTGAAATGGGGATGTGATACTGAAGGGGGTGCAGCCATCTTGTGATTGTGAGGTGACAGGTCCTCAGCTGTCTAAGCCAGAGACATTATGGAACATTCTGTGAGCTGTTTAGCATGCTGGACTTCCTAATGATGGCTTCTATTTATTTGAGGGGGAAAATGCCTTTTTAATTTAAGATTCTAATGGATATGGAGTTATGTGCATTTAAATGTTGGTACACACAGTGGAGTAGGATTTCATAGGACATTAGACTCCAAAGCAGGGTCTCTCAACCTCAGCACGGTTGATATTTGGGACTGGAGAATTCTTGGTTTTGGGGGGGCTTTCCTGTGCATTGTAGGGTGTTTAGAGAACCCCTGGTCTTTACCTAGTAGATGCCATTATCACCACCCCTTCCCAGCTGTGACAAGCATGTCTCCAGACATGACTGCATGTCTCTTGGTTGAGAGCTACTGCTGCAAAATCAGAATGTAAGACAACCATTACATGTAGTCAAAAATACACCAGAAGATCTATTAAAATCATTGATAAAATACAGGATTCATTCATTCCTTCAGAAATATTTCTTGAAGGGCAGCTATGTGTTATGTGCTGTTTTTGGTGCTAAAGATGGAACGGTATGCAAGGCACACAGGAAATAAGATACCTGCCCCCCCGCCCCCCCGGAGTTTATGTTCTACCAGGAGAAAACAAACTATATATATACACACACACTATACACACACACACACACACACACACACAACTGATATAGAGTATGTGTTGTATTCCTGGGCATTTAAGATCTTCATGTATATTTTAATCATTACCAATAATAACAGTAAGTAATGATTTAGGGCAGGGATCTGTATACTACATATAGCCCATGGCCAAATCTGGCCCACCACTTGATAAAGTTTTATTGGCACACAGCCATGTCCATTCATGAAGTATTGTCTATGGCTTCTTCCATGCTGCAGTGGTGACAGTGGCTGAATTTAGTTGTAAAAGATACCCTAAGACCCATAAAACCTAAAATATTTACTATCTAGCCCTTTGCAGAAGACATTTGCTGACCCCTGGCTTAGAGATTTATAGTTCATAGAATATGTATACTTGCATTCTCTTGTTTGTTTCTAGAAGTAATCCTCTGATGTAGTTGTTTTCCCTCTTGTTTTATGGGTCAGAGTCTGAGTGAGGGGATGACTTGCTCCTGTTCACTTAGTTAGCAGTTCCAGGTGGTTGCTGTGCTGCTGGGGAGACTGCAATTGTAAATAGCATTGTCATGGAAGAACTCATCAGGAAGGTGACAGAGATGTGAAGGCAGAATGAAGAGACCCATGTGGATAGCTGAGGGACCAGAATTCTTGGGAGAAGGAAGGTGCCTTGTGTGTTTGAGGAACAGTTAGAGGTCAGCTGATGGAGCATGAGGGAGATTAGCTGGAGATGAAGTCAGGGAGGAGCGGATGGGGCAAATGGTGTAGGACTTTACTTTTTACTGAGTGTGCTGTGGGGCCCATGGAGACTTTGAGAAGAGGAGTGGCATAATCTGACTTATGGCTGAACAGAAAACACCAGTTCCCTGTACAGGACCAAAAGGGTCAAGAATAGCATCAGGGAGCCCTGTTGGGGATGGAATGGGAGGTAGCAGCAGCTGTGTGAGAAGAGGTTAAATTCCAAATCTACTTTGAAGGGAGATTTGATTGCAGATGGATTGGATGGGTGAGGGTAGGTTGAGAGAGAAAGTGGGGTCAAGGAAGACACCAGAGATTTTTGCTTGAGAGCTGGAAAGATGAAGTAACTGGCTGAGACAGAATGGTGGGCTTGGGAACCAGAAGTTCAGTGTTCCATTCGAGATCCCTGTTATGCTCACCATATTTTTTGGAACTGCCATGGACTAAAGAAAAAGCAAAAGGAAAATGAGTAGTCATATATTTAGGCATTTTCAAATCAAACCACCCTATGTTAAGAGAACTATAGGTTTCCCAGTGGTGAGTAGCGAGTCAGTGGAGAATTCTCAAGGGCTTCTGGCTTGCTTGAGAGCTTCCAAGGCTCTGCAAACTTGTTCAGTAAAGGACTCAATGGTAAATACTGTAGGTATTGTGGGCTGTGTTAGTCAGCTAGGGCTGCCATAACAGAATACCATAGACTGGGTGGCTTAAGCATCAGAGATTTCCTTTTCTCACAGTTTTGGAGTCTGGAAGTCTGAGATGAGGGGACCGTTACGGTGGGGTTTTGGTGAGGGCTGTCTTCTGGACTTGCAGACAGCAGCCTTCTTGCTGTGTATTCTCCTGGCGGGAGTGGTGTTGAGGGGGTGGGTAGGTGGAGACAGAAAGAGAGAGAGAGAGAGAGAGAGAGAGAGAAAGAGAGAAAGGGATCATTTTATTTTTTAAAAGTATAAGGCCATGGTCCTATTGGATTAAGGCCTCACCCTTATGACCTCATTAAATGTTAATTCGCCTAAAGACCCTATCTGCAGATATGGTCATATTTGCGGCGGGGGTTAGGGCTTCAACATAATAATTTTTGGGGAACAGAATTTAGTTCATAGCATGGGCCATACTTTCTCTGTTGCAAACTCAACTCTGCTGTTGTAGTGCAAATGCATCCACAGACAATGTGTAACATGTGGATGTGGCTGCATTCCAATATCACTTATTTAAAACACAGGAGCAGGCTAGATTTGGTTCCTGGGCCAAAGGGTTTTCCAACCCTTAGTTTATGCTGTTCTGCACAAGGGTAACACGTGCCAATAGATTTGTTTGCTCTGAGGATTGCGAGGATAATAATGTCTGCAAAAGCAACCGAGCACAGAGCCTGGCATACAGTAGGTGCTCAACATGTATTTGCTTTAAATTTGACACACTGTCTTTTAAAATACAGTGTGGTGACCTGTTTTTCTAAGTTGGCACTTATTGCTCAGCCCCATCATTTTTGTGCCCCTGTTATTGCTCTCATGATCCCTGACCCTACGGTGGGATTGCATCTGACAAATGCTTGAGTTCAAAGTCAGTGTGAAATGAGTGGTTGATGCAATATCATTATGTCACTAAATCATCTCTAACATGGTTGTACCCAGCTACATTCCCATCAATAGCATAGACTGCAGAGAGAGTATCTAGGAGAGAGTATCTAGAAGTTTTATCATTTACTCATATATGTTTCCCCAATTTAAGACAGGGTAGGAGAGAAGTAAATCCACTTATCACTAGAACCTGGGGAAAAAGCTAGGACTTCTCTGCAGTTCCAAAACTTTTTCTGAAACAATAGATGAGGTGTTTTGTACAGGGCAACAGAACTTGGAGTGTTTGGACGGGTTGATAAGATAGTAATTTATTTTGATGTGACTGCTAAGGCTGTTACTACTGTGAGTCTTGTTAACACAAAAATATGAAGCCTGTTTTTATTCCCTTTGTGCCTGTTCCTGCGTGCTGCCGATGGGGAAGATACAACATATAGGAAAAGCCAGATTATTCACTGGAAATACTGCTTTGCATGCTTTTCTTTCATTGCTTTGGGCTTCTGGGAGAAATCAGAAGAAAAGAAACAAGGCAGTGAATGGCGGGAATAATGGGGGAAAGATGGCATATTTAGGATCTGCAGATGGATATTGAAAATGCAAACTAGTTTGTTGGTTTGTAGGGTGTCCAAACTGGTGGTATTAGTAATGGAATTTGGAACTTCTCAATGGATATGATCCTGTTTGCAGGCATGTGGTCACCTGAATAGTGACTCGAAACCCGCAAAACCTAAAAAACCTAAAACCCGCAAAAAAAGGTAAAAAACTCAAAACCCGCAAACCTAAAAAAAAAAAATGCCATTATTTGCATCTCCTACTCTGTTCTAGAAAGCTTAAAGTTTATCGTAAAGGTCTTTGCTTTGTGGAAAGATGCTTTTTGGTAAAGAACATGCTGTTTGTTGGAGCACTGCATTAGTTGTCTGTTGTTGCGTAACAAACCACTTCAAACCTTCAAGGCTTAAAACAACAATAAACATTTGTTACCTCACAGTTTGTGTGAGTCTAGGATTCAGAAGTGGCTTAGCTGGAAGTTGAGGTTTGAGGTCTCTCATCAGATTGCGGTCCAAGTGTCAGCTGGGGTCACTGCCATCCAAAGGCTTCATTATGGTGGATTGGAGGATCCAGTTCCAAGAAGGCTCACTCACATGGCCAGAATGCTGGTGCTGGCTCTTGGCAGGAGGCCTCAGTTCTTCTCCACATGGGCCTTTCCAGAAGTCTGCTGGAGTGTCTTCATGGCATGATGGATGGCTTCCTCCAGAGTGAGCTAAGAGACCATGGAATAAGCTAAAAAGTGTTTTATGAGCTGGTCTCAGAAATCACACCACTGTCACCTGCACAGTTTTCTGCACAGCTCAGTCCTATTTAATGGGAGAGGGGTGTATACAAGAATATGAGTACTGGGAGGTTAGAATCACCTGGGCCATCTTGGAGGCTGACTACCGTAAGAACCAACTATGCACCAGACACTGCCTCTATGTGCTTTACCTCACTTAATCTTTAGAGGAACAGTGGCAATACAAGGTAGGATCTACTGTTACAATAAATCGAAGGTGAGTTTCAGTAGTTTGTCTAAGGCCACACAGCTAGTGAGCAGTGGACCTGGAATTGTAACATATACACCTAAGTTCCAGCCTATAGATTAACGCTGGCTTCCATATCTTCCTCAGAGAGACCTGGGTCCAAGTTCGAGCACTGCCCATTGCTTGCACTTGGTCTTAGTAATGCAACTTAATCATTCCATTTGTGTAGCTCAAATGCAGTAACAGTTCGGAAAGCACACGTGCAGGAGTGGGCACATCAAGGCATTCAGTAGATCAAAAAAATCTTTTCCCCTAAAATTTTCAAAATCTGAGGTACATATAAAACAACTAGTAAGAGATAAGTTTCACACAGTACATGGATGAAGTGCTTTTTTATTTTCAGAGTTATATATTTGTTTTGATGTATATTTGGAAAACATGGATGAATTCCACTTGAAAAGTTACTTAACTGAAACTCAATTTTGGTGTCTATAAAATGAGCATAAAATGCTAACTGCTTAAGAGTTGTATGGATTAAAAAAGGTGACGTATATCAAGGGCCTAGCAATTCAAAGTTCATAGCAAGCACTCAATAATATTTACTACTGTTAACTCATGATAAATGTAAAGTGTTCTAGAAAATATGGAAGTGGTGTTCAGGGTTAAGAACATAGAGCCATAATCAGAAGCACTTTTTTCTGTGCTTCTGTATTTTAAGAGAGAATCTCTTAGTGATTTGGATTCCATTTAAAGTTATGACACAGTGGTAGAGGAAGTTAAGTAGGAAGTGAGATTTTCTTCTTAGTTATGAGAATGGCATCAGTGAGAATTAACTTTTACAGCCACAGTCTTGATAAGGTAAGATGGTTAAAAACAGATGCTTTTATATTTAAGAACACTGATTGGCTACACTGGGCATATAAATGTGCTTTGGAAAAAATTTCACTTCCTACTCTGAGGTCGCCTAATTGCCACAGATACAGATGTTCTGCTTCTTGTTCCTTTGGGTATGAACTCACACCACTCTGGTTTACCTTAACTAGAGGGACTTACTCTCCCACAATTTAATTTCCAAGCTCTAATGCAAAGCAGGCTTACTTGCTTTGACAGGCAACTACAGGGTAAACAGAAAGGGGCAAATTTATATAGTCAGCTAGCACTCTGCCATTATGAGTAATATGGCTTAACAAGAAAGGAAATGAAGAAATAAGAAAAGATCCCAGACACCATGAGATTTCCCCTAAAGAACTTATTTCCAATGAACCCTAGAAAATAGAACCAGGGCAGGCTTTCAGAAGAACAAGAGAAACAAATATTGATTGATTTCTTCATAATTTGTGTCCCATCTTCTGCAAAAATCTGATGTGGTTTAGAAAAAAGAAATGTCATAGAATCTTTTTTTTTTTTTTTTTTTTTTGCAAGATATTATTGCCGGAGGCATTCACATAACTTTGGAATAGATGGTTAAATTCCAGGATGTCAAGCCAGTGGTTTCACTTCCTATGAACTTGAAAATTTTTGCTTAGAATACAAACATAGTGATGAAAACAATCAGTGCTGAAAGAGGATAATGTGATCTAAAATATACTATGTTTTTCCTTTTATATAATATCAGAATCAATGCATGTTTTTGAAAAATTAAAAAAATTAAGTAAAAGTAAAATGTAGAAATAAGAGGTCATCCTTTATTACCATTAACACTGTTAATAGTTTTTTGTTTGTTCGTTTTTTAATTTTTTTGAGACAAGGTCTTGCTTTGTCACCCAGGCTAGAGTGCAGTAGTACGATGATAGCTCACTGCAGACTTGACCTTCTGGGCTCAAACGATCCTCCTGCCTCAGCCTCTCAATAGCTGAGACTACAGGCATGCAACATCATACCTGGCTAATTTTTATATTTTTTGTAGAGGTGTTTCACCATGTTACCCAGGCTGGTCTTGAAATCCTGGGCTCTAGTGATCCATCTGCCTCAGCCTCCCAAAGTGCTGGGATTACAGGCGTGAGCCACCACGTTGTTAATAGCTTTGAATATAGAGTAAGATTGATAATTTCTGATAACTCTGTGCCCATTTCCCCTTTCTAAAAATGCCACCGTTTCCTTTTGGGGAAGTGTTCTCCCCCTAATTTAACCTTTATATGAGTAGCTGGGGTCATCCCGAAACTCCTCAGACTGTGCATCACAGGTGAAGTTGGAATGGAATTGGAGATGCCTCCATGTTGTACAAGACGCCCTGGGATGAGTTTACATATCACTATTAACATTGTAGAACAAATGCTTTTACCTGATATATTTCCTTGATATGAGGCTGTAGGCCAAAGTCAGCATGAGAGACCCTGAAAGCATGGTGTGAAGTTGTGCATTGAAATAAAGGAAAGGAGAGTTGAGAGGCTGTGGAAGGCAGATTGCCAACCATTGTTAGCCTGACGACCAGTCCTGTGTGGAGGGACGAGCTTGAACTCCTGTTGGGTTAAACTGGCTGTTACTCCAGAGAGGAAATCTGTTGCTGCTGCCTGGCCAGCATCTGTTTTCCCTTCCTTTACTATCAGCAGCTTGGCTTTCTTCTGAGAACCCCTTGTCCCCCACTTTCTGTCTGTGTCTAAATGATGGGGCTGACCTCCTCTGCCTGACTCCAGGGATGGGTGCATAATCCAGGTCTGGCCAATTAGTCAGTTCTACCCTCTTGGCCACAGGGGTTACTTCGAAACAGACACATGACCTCCATCAACCTAGTAACACTCAATTCTGTTACGGTTTTTGGAATTATCCGGCCAAAAGTGCTGTTGTTCATTGTGCTGGGTTCATTTGATAGCTTTGAAAATATAAGTGCTCACGTTCAGTGCTAACTTGGAGAATGCAGCCAAGACCAGGGATCACCAGCAGAGCTGCTTGATGGTGTTATTTGAGCACCAGCAGTGCCCGAAAGTTGTAGCCCTTAAACTTGGTGACATGAGTCAGGACATTTCCTTTTTGTTGTTTTTATATTCTGCCAAGACGTTTTGAGTTGTGTTTCTATTATATTCAACCAGAAGAGCCTGGCTAATAGACTCCACCCCCTGCAATTGCAGAACCCAACTCCCTCCCACAGCCGCAGGTGCACAGCCCTCCATGTTTCCTGGGTGGGTGTTTTTCATCTGCTTATGAACAGATGTGGTTGTTTTTCAGTCTCTTGGCCATTTTGTCCCCCTTCCCCTGCCCCGGTTTCATCACTGCTTTTCTTGGGGACCACCACCTCCCACTGGGCCCTGTTTTACATGCACTTCCATCCTGAAATGCTGGTGATTTGTTAATACTCAACTACAAATTGGGAGAATGAGCCACTCCGTACCCCTCTTTCCTGTATGTCTCTGTTGATACCAGTCTATTTTGCTTGTGATTGAATCTAATTGAGTTCTTAGCCAAACAGCTCTTTTTTTTTCTTTTTTCTTATAGCTTTTTCTTGACTCCAGACATGAGTGTATAGGGGTTTGGCTTTGGAGAAATTGGGAATGTCAGTATCATTACGTATTTGGAATTTCCCCTGCCCTCACTGACCAAGCTACGCTTAGAGTGGCAAGCTTTTCTCCTTAAGATCTTGACTTCTGTCCAAGGATATTCCTCACTTCACCAGGCCTCTGCTGACCATACGCACATAGCGGACATCTTGCAAAGCTGGCAGTGAACAGAGGGGAAGCTCAGTCTGGATCCTATTTCTGAGAGAGTCTCTAACAGGACCAGAATTCGGGATTTGACTTTTTCTCTTGTCATTAGACCATGTATATCCACTTTTGCTTTTATGAGTTTTCCTGAGGCAAACAAATATAACAATCCAAAATGCCTCTTATGAGGAAATTAGTTACTTTTAGTAAAACAGTTTCTTGTTAAAGCAGAGCTAAAGGAGCATCTATCACCCAGCGTTTAAGTAGCATTTTAGATGGGAGATGAACATTTTTAAAAAGTTTCACAACTATGTGTTTATTTTAATGTGTGTTGAAAAATAATAGAACTAGTGCTGCCCATCCATAACTTCATGTGTGTTGTTGCTCAGAACAAGGCTAAATTTTTAAAAAGGAATAATTTATAGTTGATTTAAACAAAAATATTAAGTGAGTAACCAAACAGATAGTACATAGATATGACAAAGATTGTGAAGGTGAACTGCAAATGGTAGGGTATGGGAAATTGTCAATGTTCCACCTTACCCTACATTCTTCTAGCCATTGCCTGCACATCATTCATTATTCAGCATTATATCACTAGAATTCAGACAACAAATCCACACACTGATGCTTTCATAATTCGTAGGACCATACACTCATACAAACGTGTGAATGTGTAGTGTGAATGTATAGCCTTTGACATCTGAAGTTCCAAATGATGTGTTTGGGTGAATCTATAGTTCCTCTAGAATTGAAAAGCAGTAACTCAAAACTATCTATTATTAATTAGGCAGTCAAATCAGATGATTCAATTACTGTTCCATTTGTTAGCATATTTGGGCGGTGCAGTCCCCTACTGGCTGGGCTTTAGACAGCAATGGAAGTTTGTGATTGGCATCTGCCATTTGCAATGTCAGTTGGCTACACAAGCAAGAATGGAGAGATTCTTTTGAAGGAATAATGCATTTCTATTCTTTATCTTTTGCTGAGACATGGCAATAAACAGCTCCTTCATTTTTTCAACCTTCCCTAGGGTGCTGAATAAATAGCCCTTTGGATTGAGGTCTAGAGCCATTTCCCTGATTGCCAAATTAGGATGGCTGAGCCATTCCAGCATTGAGAATAGCTGATGTGAAGCCTTTTTTCGTGTGTTTGTGTGCTCAGCAATTGGAAAAGGTTTTGTGAACTGTTACAGGCTCCCTCTAGAAATGCATAACCCTTGTGCTTGTTCCCATCACTTTGCAATCAGTATCTTCTACAGAAGAGTTGTACTGATCATGAATATGTTTAAAAGGATCTCTCCACAACCAGAATACCTGAAAAAAGGCTTTCCATTTCCATTTACCTTCCTGGAAGAGTGTTTTGCTGCTACATGAAGGTGCACATGTCTGAGAAGGTTCAGGAATGAATGTTGACATCATGTCATAAACCCCTATTGTGGTTTGGGTCATTTGTGGAATGGTTGCAGATGGTGATCAACTGAAGAACAGATTTGTGGGGTTGTTAATAAGGATGTTTGACCTCACCCATCTCCATTTCTGATGCATGCAGGTGTTTGGAGGAAATCCATTACAGATAATCTCAAATCAGTTTAATTCATTTTGGCAAATACTTGTTAATGGCTAACTACGCGCCAGACCCTCAAATAGATGCAAGATCTCAGTCATTGCCTTTAGGGACCTCACTGTGTGATGGAAAGAGACAGGTGAGCCCCCCCAGATCTCCCATAAAAGGTCACAGCTGCATGAGTGTGACAGTGACAATATGTAAATATCAGACAGATTGAAGAAAGAAGCAGGGAATGAACTCTATCCATGAGGATGAAAGTAGGGATGAGATGTGAAAAGAACAAATATTGCCAAGGTCACCTCTGGTACATTATTTTACTTAGATTGTCTATTGAATCCTCACAGCTTGTCTGTAAATTGTGTATACACATTTTCACTTTACAGATAAAGAAACTGAGTTTCAGATTGGTTGAGAAACTTGCTCTATTCTTGGGTCATGTGGCTACTAAGTCAGTAAGGTTGGAGTAGATACTAAATTTCCTAAATATTTCTTGATTCCATCAACTTCTTTCTATTTCCAAGCCGCTACCATCTTGTCTCTTCTGCCATGGATTCTAGCTGGGCTCTAGGAGCCTTCTCAAATTCGTTCTCTGTCCTGCAGGCAGAGGAATGTTTTAAAACTGCAAACCTAAACATGCCATACCTTCCTCGAAAATCTGCCAACGCCTTCTCATTTTTCTTTAATTTGCTTTGGTGCTGCTTAAAGTCTCCTTTTTGAATGTCACAGGATTTCTTTTTCTCATTTTCTCAAACATCCCATGCTACCTCTTGCCTAAGAGTCTTTGCACAGCCCGGTTTCTAGTGTCCTCAGGTCAAAAGTCAGTATTCTACCTCCTAGATTATATCAGGTTCATTTACTCTCTTGGCTCCACAATAATAATAGCTAATATTTATTGAGCACTTAATATGTGCAGCCAGCTTTATAAGCACTCTAAGTGTGTCAGTTCAATTACACTTTACAACGGTCCCAGGAGATGTGCACTATTAGCTCAACTTCACAGATGCTGTTACTTGCTCAAGAAGACCTCACTTTTCAGTGAGGAATCTGCTTGATTCTGAAGTCCATACTCCCACTACTCATTACACTGCCTTTATAGTCATGGCAATGGTCATGGAGATGTGCTCTTAGATCTCCCTCACATAAAACCGCTGTGAAGAGTGTAGTTAACTGAACCTTCAGATTCGTTGCTGCATTCACACAGCAATGAACCTGTGTTTTTCCCAGGCTGCCCTTGGCAATGACCAGACATGGTGAGGACACTAGAACGGGGTTATTTCTGCCCAGTGCAGGACTACTTTGTGGGCAATCTTTGCTCAGGGAATTCCTGCCAACCTTGCCAAGACTGTCAGAATGACAATGTTGTTTCTGGTTCTTCCTACCAAATCCTTCTTCTTTTCTGTCCTCCTTTGTCATTGTTGGACCTGCATCACGTTCTGAAGTCTCTCCATGCCTGTTCCTGCCTCCTCTCCCTTAGTCTTTCCCAGGAATTTCCATCAATAAATCTCTTGCATGTCTAATTTCATTCACGGCATCTGCTTCTCATAGGAGAACTGATACAGCATCCTATATGTTTCTTCGCAGTGCATGCTAATGGATTGTAATTATAAATGTATTTGTTTGCTCATTTGATTACAGTCTGTCTCTCTCCCCTACAAGACTATAAATTCTATAGCAGTAAGATCTTTTTCTCTTTTGCTCCTCAGTGTATTCTTGACACTTTTAGCACAATGCTTGGCACAGTACATATTGCTCCAAAATTGATTCATGATTGAATAAGGCCAGGGCTAGCTGGCTCCGAAGCTTGCTCTGTTTAACTAGGAGTTCATTTTGTGCTTCAGTCGGGCCGATGGACTCCTGAAGGTAGTGTCCTGAGCAAAATTCAGTATGTTGCAAGAGCTATATTCAAGTTCAGTCATAGCAGAGATGAAAATTAAACTTACATGAGCATATTAGTTCTAGAATCACTTTTTAAATTATTTTTTATTTTTAAAAATCTCAACACTTTTTAAAAATTTTCAAGCACAAAGCAAAGTTAAAACAATTTTCCATGAAAACCTGTATACCCACCCTTAGATTCCATCATTAATATACTATAATTGTTTTTATCATATATTTATCCAGCCATTCGTTTATCCATCTTATGTTTTTGACTCACATTAAATTGTAGCCAGTATACTTCTGCCTAAATACTTCAATCTTCATATTATTAAAGTTTACAATTTCTTTACAATTTTACTTTTGCTGTAAAATTCAGCAAATGAGATGCACACATTTTAAATGTATATTTGATAAGTTTTGACAAATGAGTACATCTGGGTAACCCAGACCTCTTTCAAGTTACAGAACACTGCCATCATCCCAGAAAATTTTTCTGCAGGTCTTTCCTAGTCAATGCCACCCCCACTTTTCCAGAGGCAAAGATGTTTCTGACTTTTTTTCCATCATAGATGAGTTTTGTCTGCTCAAGAACTTCCCATAAATGAAATAATAATGTACTCTTTTATGTAAGGCTTCATGTCACTCTTCTGCTTAAAATTCTTGGGTGGATCCATGATCATAGATCATGAATCTACAAATCCCATGGTACATAAAGCAAATACCTTAACTCTTCATGATCTCCAGGTTTGCTTCTTCTAAATTGTCATTCTATGGTACCGTCCCTCAAATGCACCATTCTAAGTTGCTTTTGAACTTTCAGGCATAGTTTCCTCCACCTGGAGCAGTTTATTGACTCCATCCCATGCCTTCACCTGGTATAGAGGTTGACTGTTGCTTTTGTGGGCCCAGTGTCTCTTCTCTTTTTTCTCTGGTAGCATCAATTCACCCTCCACGTGTGCACCACCCCTCCATTCCCCACACAGTTCTGTTGGGCTTTCAATGTCAGTTCTCTGCCTTCCTGCCCTCAGTTCCTGTCAATTCATAGTGACTCATCCCATTAACTCTGGTCATTCATTAAGGAGTTTGGGCATGTGACCTAAGCTGGACAAATCATAGCCTTTCCAAAGATTTTATGATGAAAAAAATGTCAACTTTACAGAGAAATTGAAAAACGTGTATTTCCATTATCTACATTCTACCATTAACTTTTGTTATACTTTCTTTATCACATACCCTTTCCACTACCTGTCCATTCACTCCTCTGTTCGTCCATCAATCAGTCCATCCTATTTTTTGGTGTGCATTTCAAAGGGAGCTGCAGTCATTGGTAAACTTCACTCCTAAGCAGTTCAGCATAGATCTTATGAACTATAATTCAATATTTGTTTATGGTTTTGAAGAGCAAACTTTACATACAGTAAAATGCACAAATCTTAAGTGTACCACCACTGGCTGAACTTTTGACAAGTTTTCAACACAAACCACTATGGAGACATAGAGGACACTGCCATCAGCTCCAGATGTCTCCTCTTCCCTGTCCACAATCAATTCTTGCCCTCATTTCTACCTAGAGACACCACTCACTGTTCTTATTTTATTTTATTCTTTTGAGATAGTGTCTTTCTCTGTTGCTGAGGGTGGAGTGCAGTGGCATGATCACGGCTCACTGCAACCTCGAACTCCTGGGCTCAAGGAATCCTCCCACCTCAGCTTCCTGGGTAGCTGGTACTACGGGCACATCCTACCATTGCTGGCTAGTTTTTGTATTTTTTTTTTTTAATAGATATGGGGTTTTACCATGTTGCCCAGACCGGTCTCGAACTCCTGGGCTCAAGTGATCCACCTGCCTTGGTCTCCTAAAGTGCTGGGATTACAGGCGTGAGACACCATGCCCAGCCCTGAATTTTTTTCAACTGTAGATTAGTTTAGTTTCTTCTAGAACTTCACATAAATGGAATCAATCAGCATGCACTCATTTGTGTAAGTCCATCGTAATGTTTTGGACTTTGTACTTTTTGGACGTCGTAATGTTTTACATTTTTTTTTTTCAAGTCTTCCCAGTTTTGAGCCAATATATTCCCCTTTAACGCTTAGACAATTTCAAGTTGGGTTGTTGTCACTTACAATCTGCAGAAACCTGGCTAATCCACGTAGAACACTATTGCTCATCCATCAGGCCTCGGGTTAAAGGCTATTACTTATGCCTATTAATTCAGGTTCTCCTGTCTATGTACTTTCATAGGACAATCATTTCAGTGATCTATTTGTTTTTTGGTTTGCCTGATAAACTGTAATCTCACGGAATGCAGAGACTTTGTCTGCCTAATTTGCCAAATATTGGAGAACTGCCATGCCACCAACCTCCAGAGCAGTTTGCTGCTCTCAGCAATTTTTTAATAAATATTTGTCCAAGGAATAAATGAATGATTGACTGCTCTTAGCTCTTCTAGTGGGCATATTGTAACTCTTAAGTCTGCATGTACCACAAAAAATCTAAAAAAATTACTGGTCAAACAACTCAAAAATTAGGTTTATAAAATGACGATCTCCTTCACCTTTCATTTGCCATTCCTACTTATTTTTCTTTTGATGGCTTCTTGCTTTCTTAGAAATATGCTTTCTTGACTTCTGAACTGAAAGACAATATACTTTCTTTACTTTCTTTTGCCCTTTATATCTTAGGACACTCACTCTGTACAAGATTTGCTAATACGGTCTGACATTCTGATGTATTAATGACTGCTCATCAATAAGTGTATTTATCTTGTATTTTACAACAGTAGGATTCTTTTGTGGCAATGCATTAGCTTAAAGATGTGACACCCAGGTTACATCTTCTTTTTTTTTTTTTTTTTGAGATGGGGTCTTGCTCTATTGCCCAGGCTAGAGTGCAGTGGCGTGATCTCCGCTTACTGCAACCTCCACCTCCTGAGTTCAAGTGATTCTCCTGCCTCTGCCTCCTGAGTAGCTGGGATGGGATTACAGGTGCCCACTACCACCCCCAGCTAACTTTTTTGTATTTTTAGTAGAGATGGGGCTTTGCCATGTTGGCCAGGTTGGTTTCGAACTCCCGACCACAAGTAATCCACCTGTCTTGGCCTCCCCAAGTGCTGGGATTACAGATGTGAGCCACCGCGCCGGGCCCCAGGTTACATCTTTAAGATGTAATGATTTCTCATTGATAGCGTTGCTCTTTGGGATCAGGAGCTCTACTCTGCTTCAGTTTTACATATTTCATTCCTTAATTTCCTCATCCACAGAAATCTCCCAAAAATACAGTTAAAAAAGGTAGATGAATCAGACACATGAGTTTTCCTTATGTTGTGGTAAAAACATAGCTCTCGGATCTCATTGGTTTAAAACAACATTTATTTCTTGCTCATATAAAGTCTGCCATAGTTTGCTGACTTTTTTTTTTTTTTTTTTTTTTTGGTAATTCCAACTTTTATTTTAGAGTTGGGAGTATATGTGCAGGTTTGTTACATGGGTGTATTCAAGGCAGCATTTCATGACTCTGCATTACACCTCCTAATCAATAGGTGCTTCCTCACTCATATGGGCTGGAGAAGAGGAAGTTGTACCTTGTGTGTTGCCTTTTAAATGTGTTTGCTCACATTTCATTGGTCAAAGCAGTCACATTAGTTTCCAGGTGGCAGGAAAGTATTAATCCTATCAGGTGTTTGGAAGGAAGTGGAATTAAAATATTGAGGAACAGAACCAATGGCTATGGTTCTGAGTCTCTTGCATTATGGTTGGTTGAAATGGGGTATGAATATTGTACTTTGAACTCTCAATAGTTGAACTCTACATTGGATTTGAAGTGGGATTCATTCAGAGGAAGATTTTTGAAGGCCTGCTTTCCTTTTCTTTTTAAGCACTTACCTACAAAGCAACCGTGTTAAATAGGACATCAACTTCAGTTCTCAGCAGAAAAAAATTATTCTCTCCCCCAGGTAATTTCAGTTTTAGTCAAGCATTTCACTGCCAGCATGATATTGTAGAAATTTAAGGAATTTTTAGATTTTTTCAGAGAATGAATCATGGAGGCAAAGCCCTTGGGTAAGCCCAGGTTTTAGCTGTTTATCTTTTGAGAAATGTTGATTGCCGTGCAGTAGAAAGTTGGACTCTTGTATTCACAAAAAAAGAAAGAACAAGTAAAAAGGAGATGCTTTTGCTTTTGGTTTAAGAGTCTTTCTTAATAAGGAACAATGAACATCAACACCCAGTTATTCAGTAAACCAATTAAATTAAATTAGCACAGCCAGGAAACAAAGGAGCAATCCTTCAACTCTTCCATTTATACCATAGACTCAGCAGTCACAATACAAGAGAGAGGAGTAACAATACAGTCTGTAAAGGCAATTAATATTAATTTTTCATTTTTTTCTCCAGCTAACATACTTAAAATGCCTCCCTGCCCCCCAAAAGACAGCTCTAGTGTGTTATTTCTCTTTTCTTTTCATTCACAATACAATTGAGATAAAATTAGCTTTTTTGCGCCTTTCCCATTACTGGTTTACGTTCAAGGTTGTGTCTTTGAAACAGTTTTAACCAATCTCCTTCGGGGACTTCCCCATCGCTCACGCTGGTTAGTGTGTAACAAGGATGGGCTATCCCAGTACTGTAAAGAATGCTGGCTTTAGAGAATGGTCTTAGGTCAAGAATTATTATTGCTCAAGGCCTCCGAGATCTAGTTATGGGTTTCTGCAAACCCTGTGGGCTCTTATGATAATGCTTTTCTCCACTATTATTGTTATAAGGCATTAAATCAGTCAGATTCATGAGCAACAAGAGGTCAATGTCTGATTGAAATTCATAAGGTCAAAAAGGAAACTAAAAATCAATTTATAAGATATGAAGATTTAGGTTCAAACTATATCCATGAGCAATAAAATTTCACATCCATAAATGTAAGAAAATCAGTTATTAAACTTGAGGGGGGAAAGAAGACTTATTAAGTTTTACACACACATAAGGCAGCTAACACATAATTTTATCAGACATTACTGAAATCCTGTGTGTAATATAAGGGATGATGGGATAAAATGCTAAATGGTTTAGCACTAAATTATTAAGTGATGTATCCCTGAGGTATTAAACAGATAGAAAATGCAGAGCAGGTGTCTCTCCTAGCAAGACTTGATCACCAGTTTAAGTGCATATTGATAACAAATGCACTTCAGAGAGAAAATAGTATTAGTAATATTTTTGCTGCATGAAAGCCTGGTGTCAGGATGACTAAAAGCTTCTCCCTGCAAAGAAATGTTCATTTCTTCTTCTTCTTCTTTTTTTTTTTTGTTAAATTAATCATGTTAAATGTTAGGTCCCTATGGAGCAAAAAGAGAACTCTAGAGGGATTTGAGCATTTCCTTGTCTCTTTCCCTCCATCATTTCTGCATGCAAAAAATAGAACGAGTGGAAGAGAAGATCTAGCTACATAATGTAGTAAACATGGAAAACATGAACACAGTTAGTGTGGCAAAATAAAAAGATAATTTTGCCAGAATGAGAGCAAAGAAAAGTTTATGAAAGCAAACGTTGGCATTAAAAAAATCCAACTTAGAACCACAGTTAAGTTAATAGCTTAACTCTGTTTTTGGCTTGATGTCCATTTTATTCCGCTGATAAGAGGACAGTAGAATCTTTCTGGTCTACGTGGTAATCAGAGGGTCTGGCTGAAAACTAAATAGTGAAAATATGTGTTTGTAAGTGAGTTGGAAGGCATTTCTCTTTTTTCTCCTTAGGCCTCATATAAATCTAAGCATAGTTCCTGATAGGTTTATGGAAACACAATGTTAGTTTTCTGTGGCCCTTGGGAGCTATGTAAGATTGGCTCAAACCTTGCTCCATGTGCTATGGAAGCCCTGAGCGCTCTCCTCAAATTGCAAAAATTCTCGTGAGGCTAAAATGCTTTTGTTATCTATCGTCCTTGGATCTGAGTGCTATGTTTGCTGCATTAGTTTGGTTATGAATCTTTTCACTATTCCACTTTGTTTTGACCTATGATGGCCCATGTGTTGTGTTGAATCCTTTCTTGAATTATACATATTCTCTCTCTCTTTTACACACAAACTCACACCCTTCACTCAGAGAAGTCATGTAGACATGTAAGTTCAGTTGGTATAACATTGTACACGTAATCCTCATTTCACAGATATGAGATGGAGGCTTTGAGAATTTTAGTAACTTGCTTGAGGCTCTGGAGTCTTGTACGTGGAGTTGGGCCTCCAACATAGATGTCTGACTCTTAAGTCCCTCGTCTTCTCTACTCTTTTGTCCTAGACTTGAAATCCCTGTTGGTTTAGACAGAGGCCAGCAAACTATGCCACAGCGCCAAATCTAGGCCTCCATCTGTTCTTCTCAATAAAGTTTTATTGGAACACAGCCATGCTTATTTGTTTACATGCACTCTACAGCTGCCTTCTCGCTACAGTGGCTGAGTTGAGTAGTTGTGACAAAGACTGCATGGCCCACAAAGCCTAAACTTTATTCTCTGGTCCTTTACCAGAAAACAGTTTCCAGACCCCTATTGTAGATGATAGATTAGTATGTACTTCATGAACAACTGGGTTCATGAATATTAAGAGGCATGACATGATTTTTTAAAACGGTGTTCTGTGATCTAATCAGTTAAGGAAATGCTGGTTCAAACGAAGTTAAACAGACCCCTTCCCAGAGTCTTTACTATACTGATGTGTGCAGTTTCTCCTCAAGAAGATGAAGAGATTGTGCATACCTTGAACCCAGAACTCTGTGTGTGTGTGTGTGTGTGTGTGTGTGTGTATGTGTGTGTACGTGGTGTAAGTAATGATTCATAAGACACATTTCGGAAAGCCTGGATTGGGTAATAATTTGGGGAATATACTTCCTAAAGGGTAGCATTCGAATTCCTAGGTCTTCCTTGGGAAGGTGGCTAGAGAAGAGTAGAATTTTCCATTTGTAATTTCAGATTGATTAATTTAATATAATCTCTAATATTTAGAAAAAGGTTCTCAGTCTGTGATCCAAAGGATCACTGGGATTTTCTACGACCTGGGCAGAAGCTAATCTCTTTTTACTTTGTAGGAAAAAAATAACCCACCAGATAGAATTTTGTCCATTTTATTTTCCTCCTCATACATTTTTCTTGAGCCTGTCTGTGAGTACCAGCTATAGGTGATAAACAAGAATCAAATGATTATTAATAAAAAATTGGATATGGCAGATCTTATTTAGTTTGATAATCTTTTTTAAAAAGGTGCATTTACGGTTGCTACATGGTACTTGTATCATGTAGTTATTTTCTGCCGAATGGATTGCTCTTTATATGTGTGGTAAAATTATGTATCGTGTATTTTGTAGTATTCCGCAAATAGCACACAGGGTTTCCAGGGGCTCTAGCTGGCTTTGGGAGGTTGGAACAGCAGTGTTCAGTGCTGGAAGATTATATTACTCACAACTTATTTGGTTGTAGATGACAAAAATCCAATTCAAATTTGATAAGTAAGTGACTTGTATAACAAGAGCAGCAGTGGATGTAGCTCCAGGCATGGCTGTTTCCAGGAGCTCAAGTGACATCACCAAAACTTTGTTTCTCTTTATTATTTTGTTCTCACTTCCTCCAGTTGATGTATTTTCATGGAGTGTCTAAGGTTATTGGCATTGCTAGCTCACATTGTTTCTATAGGTAGAGATCCCAAATTTTCTTAAACAGCTTTGTATTAGTTCTCGAGAATGTCTTTGCTTGGTCCTGCCTGGCTCATCTGTCCAACACTGGAGCATTCCCTATTCCAGGGTGAGGTATTCTGATTGGCCAGATTGGATGTCATGATCAGATGTGTGACCAGCAAGGGACATTTCATGTTTGACAGTTCCCCAGGATCTAGAAGGGGAGGTTCCCAAAAGAGAAAAGAAGAATGTATTGTCTGAAGAAAAATGAAGGGATATCAAAGGTCTATTCATGGATTTAGGAGGCAGAGACATTGGCCTGGGGCAGAAAGAATATTGATTTGGGAAATAGGGGATCACACTAGAATGTAAGCTTCATGAGGCCAGAGTTTTCATTTATTCACTACTTCTAAAATAGGGCTTGGCACAAAGTAAACACTCATTAATTGAGTGAATGAAATATTCAAATGGACCATGGGAATTCAGGATTTAGTAGAAAATATCATGAATATCCTGGGGGCGATATGGTAGATTATAAAATACCCACAGTTGTTCACCCCTTCCATAAAGAGGTAGAGTCTATTTCCCTATCCTCGCATCTGAGTTGGGAACATGACCAACTTTGGACAATGAGACATTAGTGAACATCACTGGAGCAGAAGCTTGAGACACACTCATGCGTGCAGGACATGCCAGGCTTGTCCTCCTGCAGCTTTTGGATCTCTGCCACCATTTGAATGAGCCAGAGCTAGCCTGCTGGAGGATGAGGGACCTTGTAGAAGAGAGCTGAGGCACCCAAGCCAACAGCCAGCAAGCCTCCCAGCTAATCCAGAAACCAATCACAAACTCACTAGTGAGTCTCAGCCAAGATCAGACAACCCTGGCCATGATCAGCAGCATCTCCCAACCCCAATTGCCAATTTGCAGACACATGAACTAAATAGAAGTTCCTGTTTTAAACCACTGAGTTTTGAGGGAGGTTTGTTATGCAGCACATGCTAACTGATATAGGTACTTAGATTCTTGCCTGAAGAGAAATACTGTCAGGGTCCAATTCCCTGGTGACCAATTTTTTCCTTGTTATCATTCTTTCTTTCAAGTCCAGAGGTTTTAAAGTCCTCAAGTTCATGCCTCGGTTTTTCCTTCCTTGGTGTGCAAATATATGCCTAACATTTGCATTTTTATCAGTCTTTCTGTATTTCCTTGCCAGATTTTCATGAGAGTGTTTTATAATTATTAGTATTATTTTATTGTCACATATATATCTCAGTTAATGCCGACATGATTGTTCTTGCTGTTGTAACCTGAATTAGGAATTTTCACAGTCGGGTATTGATCATTCATGTAATTGTATGATGAAGGAAATACAATTCCCTCTCTGCCTTTGAGAAATCAAAACAGTAAGGAGAAAGGATGAGGCAAATAAAAAATCAAAACATGTGTGGTATTTTAAGAGGCACTGTCTTTATTTATTTTTTTCTTAAAAAGAGAAGCTATTATTGTTTAGGGAGTTTCTATTATAATAAATATCAACAAAATTGTTTGTTTGGGAGATCAAAAAATACATGCTTACTTGAAATGATTTCCAGGTAAAGTTTTATAAAATTACTCTTGCTTTATTATATTATGTACATTTTTATTGTATTAAATATAAATTATATTACATAGCATTATAAATTGTTATTAAAATGATCTGCAGCATAACTAGCAGGGAACTTACATATAACTGTAAAGAATGAAATAAAAATCTATTAATGCAATAAACCTACTTAATAAAAGTTACTTTCATATTCAAAAACAAAATATTAAGGCATGCTTCAGATCTGAAAGTCAAAAATGAGGGAATAAATTAGCGAAGGTTAAGAACCTTGTAGCAGCTGACTAACAAAGCTCTAGGGGATTATAAAATTTCATGCTCTTGTAATAAAAAGGATAAAGGATTGGCTAGAAGACCACTAAAAGTTAAAATAAATGAACATAAAGGAGATGAAAAAGTCTGACATGAGTGAGACCACTAAAGTGTAAAGTCTAAAGAGATGGTATTAAAGTGTTAGAGGCTGGAATTAAATGCAAAATGAATTCTGGTGGTAGATTAATAGAAAATTATAAAGGTAAATGAGTTCGGTTTCATGGTTTCAGAAAACTTTATATATCTCATTATTTTTCTTAGCACTTAAGAAGAAGCAGGGTAAGACAAATTAAAATTTGGCATAAACCATATTGAAGTGGGTGGAAGTGCCAATTATCCCCCAGTGCTATTCCCTGCGTATTCCCCATGATTGACCTTCACTTGTTAAGTGGCACATGGCAGCCCCAAACAAAGCAAATTTTCCCATCTCTCCTGTTCATAAGTGAGACAATGAATCTAAGTTCTCATTCAATTAGTCCAGTCCTAAGAGGAAGTGACAACTTCCCGGAAATATATTCAAAAGGAAGTGGTGGGTGCTTTTTTACCTCTGGCTCTTCCTTCCTGATGGCTGGAGTGTCGATATAATGTCTGGTGCTCCAGCAGTAATTTTGGACCATGAGGTGATCATAGGGATGGAAGCTGTACATGGGGAAGCAACAAGGCAGAGGGAGCCTGGAACCCTGCCCCTCTGTCCACCATGTCAACTTGGGCCTCCTAGTGCCAGACTTAGGAAACATCACCCACTGTTATTTTGGGTTTTCTATCCTTGTAGTCAAATACTAATCTTAATATAGACAGAGTGGACTTCTACTATCTCCAGGCCTGCAGTGAAACACAGGATATTACAATACCAGCTCCCATGTCAGGGTTGGGGTTGGAGGAGGGGCTCTGAGGATGTGACCACTGTGTTGACGCTGGAAATGAATATTCCACTATAAATCAGGGTCTGCTCCAAAATTCAGAACAAGAGATACTGAGAGAGAGCAACCTGGTGGTGGTGATGGCATTTGTTTCAAAGCTCAATTTACATTGATAGAACAAAGAATTTAGGTTGCATTGCAGATCAATATAAACAGCTATTTGGAAAGGTTGCTTTTCATCATATTTTCTTAAGATCGAGAAAATGTCAGTTAATGAAAACAGAGATGCTTTACTACTGCTTATTTGTGGTGACTTTTGAGGAAGAATAATGGATTTTATGTGGTGGAGGCAGGTTCAAGCCCTCCATGAACTCTACCCGCCCCACGTCTTGACCCCTCCACAGCTATAAGCATTTTTCCTCTTTGCCTTGACCTTTCCCAAGCCAACCTAGCAGAACAGTTGAAATGGCACTTCGTTGCTCTTAAGGAAACACCCGGTACCTTTGCTATAGGTAGCATTTGTCCTTGATCCAGAGTAGATTTGCCAAACCATTAGAACAACTGCTGATCTATATAGAAATTTCTTATGGTCTGAAATTAATAATGGTGGCACTTTCTCAGGACTGTTAGGAAAAGTATCTTTTTGCTTTTGTTTCCATGTGTTCTCCAAGAAGCCATCATATGTCGTGCCTCACCCTCTGCAACTCCTGCACCTCCTCTGGGTATTCGTAGCACACTCTTGACTAATGCTTACCTCTGTCTTTGGATGCACTGGGCTGCATTCCAGTCCCTCCCTCCCTTCGTCCCTCCTTCCCTTTCTTTGTTCCTTCCTTCTACAATATTTATTTAGTGTCTACAATATTTATTGTATTTATTTAGGCATTTTCTAAGCACTAGAAAGATGGCAGGCAACAAGACACCTGAAAATGTTCCTTTATAGTTTCACTAAGGTTTGGCCCTTCAATGCCCTTAAGGAAGAGTCATTTATGACTTCAGCTAAGGTCCAATTTTAATATATTAAAATGAGGTCAGGGTGCAGAAGGGAGCCCCGTAGTCAACTGTAATCCAGATTTTACATGATCCTTGACCTTATTCCTCTCATATACCTGGAAATTCTTGTGAAAGTAACAACAACAATAACAACAAAACAACTACAAGTTTGCTTGTGGTGACAAATGTAATATGAACAGGAAAAACCTACAGGTGATGAAACTTGAAGGACAAGTGGAGATTTAAAAAAGGTGGTTTTTAGTTAGAAAATAGAGCTTTTAAATAAATTGAGGAGTGGAAGAAAGTATTCAAATGATGTCTTGGATTTGTAACTTTGTTTCTATAAATGAATGTAGTTAAAATATTTGGAAAACCCAGTCCGGTCAGGGAAGATATTAGAATTTAAAACAGAGATAGATAACTAAAGACTTAAAGAATGGAGGATCCATGGGGTATCTGGAAGGTGGAAATTCACAAAGGACAAATGTCGATTAATGAAAACAGATAATGATACCCTTTATCAACATAGGATGGGTATCCTTCAGGATGGGCTAGGAAGCAGCGGTAACTAACAACCCCAAGTATCAGTGCCTTAACACACTCAAGCTTATTTCTTGCCTGTGCCATAAATGCAGCAGGCTATCTAGGTGGAGTGGGGGAAACGCTCTGCTCGTAGCAGTCACCCATGTACCTAAGTTGAAAGAAGCAGCACTTCAACAGTGACCCTCATCACTGCAACAGAGACCCTCATCACTGCAACAGAGGATCAGACATGGTAAATCACTCAGCGCCTCGTAAAGCTTCCACCTGGAAGGAACACCTGTAACTTTTGTTTACATTTCATTGGCTAATGCAAACCAGCTGGCCATGCCTTCCCTCGGGGTGGGCAGGGGTTACCATCCTACCACCAGCCAAGCAGAGCCTCAGAACTCATTGTTGAGCTGCACCAATGTCTATAACAGTGTGTGCACTTAACCCCAAGGATGCCAGTCTCCCACTGCACAGGCAGCTCCTGGAAAGCAGAAACCCTTGAACCAGCCCTCTCAATCACCACATTCAGCCAAGGGCTTGGCACATAGGAGGTTTTCAGTAAATGTTTGTTGTACCGAATTGATCTCCATTCCACGTACTTCCCGTAACCTCTCATGATTTGTTGGTAAAATTTTCACCCTTAATTAGTGAAAAAAGAAACTCTTTCTATGAGTTTATAAATTATTTACCTTACAAAGCCCTTCTGAGCTCTTCGAGCACACTGTAAATAATTTATGTTCATACTTGTGTGATTTCAAATTTGTTTATTAATGTTATCTTGGAGATAGAAAACAACCTAAGTGAAAGCACCCTAACTTATTTTACAGATCACTTGGAACAAGAAAAAAACGTGCTTTTCTTCTCATGTGGAAATGTTATTGACCCACCATTAGAGGGTGTGAAGGCCCAGTTCTTTCCCAATGTTAAGCAAATATTTCTGCTGGCCTAAGCCATGACGTTCACGCCCATTTAGTGAATTCCTACTCTATCCAGGTAATGAACTAACACGTTGAGTCTATAGTACTCAATATATCCAGCCCTGGATCCCTCTCCTGAACCTCAGCCTGTTTCTCCAACTGCCCTCTCCTCGTCTCCACATGGATGTATCTCCTCAATACTGCAAACTTAATGTGTCCAAAACAGATCCCTTAATTTCCAGCCTCCTACCTCACAGCTCCCAAACTCTTTTCCCATTTCAGAAACTGTGAACTCCATCCATTTTACTGCCCATGTCACAAACCTTATATATAGCTTTGACTTTGTGCCTTCTCTCATGCCCCGTATCCAATCTTCTGAAATGTTCTTGGTGCCACCTTCAAAATATATCCAGACTCCAGTCACATTTTACCATCTCCAGTCACCTTTTACCATCTCCACTGACACCACCGGAAGCCACCCTGCCTTGATTGCTTACCTGGTTTGTTTGTAGCGGTTGAAACAGGCATTCTGTTTCTACCACTGGCCCCTGCACTCAACTTCTGTGTAGCATCCAAAGGAAGCCTTTTGAAATGAAGTTGCTCCTCTACTCACAACTCCCCAGGGCCCCCTGTTTGTCAAGCTGTGGAAAAGCCAGAGTCCTCCAGTGGCCGATAAGAGCCCACGTGGTTTGCATACCATGCCCCCAACTGCTCCTACCATCCCGTGTCCTATCACTCTTCCCCTCACACACACTGTCCCAGCTATGGAAACCTCTTAGGGTTTATGTGAACCTTCTGTGAACATTCCAACCCTGCTGCAGCTTTAAGACTTTTGTGTTTGCTGTTTCCTCTGACTTAAATGATTTCCCTTCAGAGAGCCACATCTCTCCTTCCGCCCATGCCTCCAAGTCTCTGCTCAAATGTCACTTTGACACTGAGGCCTGCACAGACCCGCCTACCTGTAGGGCAACACCTTTCCCCCCTCCCACAAGCATGTCCTGTCTCCTTCACATTGCTCTCTTTCTCCGTAACGCCTATGTATTTACTTATTTATTTATACAATGCCCCCCCATGCCCTTTCTACAATGTAAAAATAGTGAGGGCTGGGCTTTGATCATTTGTTTCAATGCTATCTCCCAGCCATCAAATAGAGATAGCCCATGGTAGATGCTCAATAAAGACTTGCTGAAAAAAATAAATTTTATAATATGTAATTTTATTGTTCATGAGTTATTTCTTGTCATTAAGTATTAGTTTTCCAAGTACAGCATCTTTTCAGCAGAGACTGACATGGATTCCTTGGAATTCTCTTTGTTTCCAAATGCAAAATGGTCAGGGAATAGATGGCTGATAGTTGGGTGATGTCTTCCACTTTTCCAGGAGGGTTCACTCTTCCTTCAGAACATTCATCACCAGAGATTGTCTTTAAACAAAAGTGTCTACGACTTAGAATCTTGTTATGCAAAGTTAGAAATGCAGATTCTCAGGCCTCATCCCAGACCAATGACATTCGAATCTGCATTTTAACATGATGGCGGCCAGTGCCTGCTTCCTTCACGTTCGTATTCACAGGAATCACCTGGGGATCTGATGACGATGCAGATCCTGCATTTCTTACCGACTGTCACCCAGATGAGCCCATCGCAGCTGCCTCTGAGTGCACTCTCAGCAGTGAGGGCTTGAGAGTCTGGGAAGAGCTCTACCCACACTTAGACATTCACAGGGTGTGTCCACGTCTTGGGCTCTGAGAAGTCCTGCATTCGTGGCATTAGAAAAAAAATCTAGTCGGCCAGGCGCAGTGGCTCACACCTGTAATCCCAGCACTTTGGGAGGCCGAGG
>NW_012101920.1:1416104-1417385 GCF_000951045.1 Mandrillus leucophaeus
ATCTGTAAATTACTTAACTGTATTGTATTTATGTTAATTTCCTGCTTTTTAATAATTGGACTATATGTGAAATGGAAGCATTTTGGGAATCTAGAATCTGGGTGAAGAGTGTACAGGTACACTAGTTTTGCAATTTTCCCTCTAAGTCTGAAATTATTTCTACATGAAAAACTAAAACAAACTGTAAAAATTCCTTTTTTTCCTAGACCAGTGGTTCCCATGTGGGTCAATTATGCCTTTTGGGGGACATTTGGCAATGTCTGGAGAAATGTCTGGCCATTGCAACCAGTGGGTAGAGGCCAGGGATGCTACCACACATCCTACAGTGCACTGGGTGCCCCCCACAACAAAACATTGATGATATTTGGGCTCAAATATCATCAATGCTGAGATTGACAAACTGTTCTAGAACAACTCAGTTTTTAAAAAATATATAAACACAAAGGGTGTTAAGAGAATAATAATATAGGAGTTGTGTGACTATACTGCAGCTGGTATAGAAGTGTCTGAACCTCATTAGAACTGATCTCTGCATTTCTACCTGGGTCTAACATTTTGGAGTCTGTGAGTTCGGGGGCAGTGCCATTCAAGGTTAGAGGTGCCAGGTGGGAAGCTTTGTGACCGCTCACTGCAAGTGGCCATCATTAGTAAACTATTTTCGTTCTTTCCCCTGGTCCAAAGCGAGTACATCAATCTGACCATTTCTAATGAGATATAGGATAATACTGCGTGGACAAGACTTGCTGTCAGCCACTGCCTGGTGGGCTTAGAGAAATAAATGATCCTTCATTAATTAACCTTCACTTTCTATGTAGATTCACTCATTGAGATGCAGGTAATTAAACCAAGGTCATTTCAAGGACTGACAGGGGGAAAAAAAACACAAAAAACAAAAAAACCCCAGCAGTTGGAAGGTGGTGCAGTTTTTTGGGTAGAGGACTTGGAATTCTATTTTTATCTTGTGCAGAATTGTTGAATCATCTTTTCTTGGCTTTTAAATAATGTAACCTTGTTTTAGTGGGAGATTCTTAAGTTCACCTCAAAACTGTATCTCAAATTTTTAACGATTTAGGTTATTTTAGGTTATAGATAACCTCCTGTGGGTTTCAGGCATACATGTTAAGGCAAAAATTTAATTTCGGGGAGCTAAACCATGTAAAGAAAGGGAAATAGAATTATGTTTGAGAGACGAAGACCCATTTTATTGGATGGAGGAGAGGAGTGTGATGCTCTTCTCTCAGTTTGAATTCTGCAGTTCTTGATTTTTATTGCTTGTAATGC
>NW_012101920.1:1419555-1422144 GCF_000951045.1 Mandrillus leucophaeus
TTTTATTTCACATAGACAGATCTTTCCTCTTTAGGGTGCTCTCTTCTCATCTTGGTTTTTCCAGCCTTCTGCAATTCCTTCGGTCTCAGCTTGGGTGTCCTGTCCTCCATGAAGCCTGCCCAGATTTCTCGGATGGACTAAGTGCCCCTTTGCTTTCACTCCCTGGTGTGAGTGGGGCAGTTGGACCTCTGCAGAGCACTCACCGTGCTCCCTGTGGCCGTCTACTTTGGTTTCTGTTGCTGCTCAAGATCCTGAGGGCTCCTCCTTGAGGGCAAGCTCAAGGTCTTCTCATTTATCCTGAGAACTTTGGACCTTCCAAAATAATTAGGTAATTATCTGCATGGACTTTTCAAACTGAAGCCGAAAACATGTACTAAATCCACCCTTAAGAACCCCCTCGCTGCCTTAAGGACCTGGAGGCAACACCAGTAAAAACAAGTAAAAAACGGAGCAGGGTTTATTTAAAAAAAAAAAAAAAAAGTGGGTGTGAAGAGCTCTAAGAAACATCAGAAGTCAATTTTTCAACGTTGTGCAACTCTTCAAGTCAGAAGAATTTAATTTTAGGAAGAATAAGGCCAGGATGGATTGAAAATGGAATGATTTGAACGTAGAATGTTTTGGCTGCAGGGGACGTAATAAACAGAGGACAGAGACTCCAAAGGATAGAGTGCCTAGCAGTCACAGAAGCAGGGGGTACGTAATATTGGAGCTTTTTTCCAGTACCAGAATGTGCATTCCTGGTTTTAGTAATATGTATGTATTTTAATGAGTATTAGAAAAAAAATTGGATTTTTCTATTTAAGGTCAAACTATCCTAAGTTTCCTGACTCAATGCTTTTATTTGATTCAGGTCAAAGAAAAAAGTATAAAGAAAAATTAGGATAGGTGGTATGTGGGTGGCTGATATACCAATGACTGATGCTGGAAAAATATTTTAAGAAACTGGACTGGTGATTGAGAAATCAGTTTTCCTGCTCTTTGGATGCACAAGCTTGCTCTGCTGTTCCTGTTTAGGGATGTTTGAATTAAGCAATGCTGCCCCTTCATCATAGCGGACTGGACCAAGGGTGTTCTCCTGGCCTAAGTTGGGCCAATCCGATTCTCCTTTTCAGGAGTTTAGAGTTGGGACCCAGGGAGACCTGACGAGAATTCTGAGTGTGGTGTGGTGAACTTGGTTGTCCTGGGGTTGCCATATTTTGCTATGTGAACTGAGAAGCTTAGACAGCTATGAGATATAGAAGGGAGAGAGGGATACAGGGAAAGAAAAATAAAATAGATGCACAGAGAAAAGCAGAAATGAGAGGCAGAGGCGCTGGTCACAGTTCTTTTCCAGATTCCGGTTCCTCCCTAGTCTGGCTGCAATCTTACCATTGGGTTTTCTGAGACACATTACCATGCTGATAACAAATCTCCACCTACCAACCCACTTCACCCCCAGCACTTGTCTCTTAGGCTTGTTTGAGTTACTACTGTTCCTTGCAGCAGAACTCCTCTACCAATGACTATCAAACAGCTAACTTACCTTCGGTGGACCTCAGTTACTTCATCTGGAAATGGCGGAAGCTAGCTAGTTTTCCCGAAAGGCAGGTCACATACCACTGGAGAAAGTTGAGAAGATCTTAGGTGATATTTAGGTCCAACACCAAATATTATTGAATTGCATAGTGATTTCCATTTCTAAATGTCTTTCAGTCCTTCTGATTATATGTCAAGGAGAAGTTCAGTTTGATTCTAGTAGGTTTTCTTAAATACTTTTCTAATGCTTGTTCTCTTTTTAACAAAGAGAAATGAGACTTCAGATCGGGAGGTTTAAAGGCTATAATAGCCAGTTAGAAATTGGACTTTTTTTCATTGAATTTATTTTTTATTATTATTTATTGTAAAATTGTTTTAATTCTGGGTTTTCATTTCTGGTAGTGAGATACAACTTCCTTTAAAAATAGCTATAAGATGAGAGAGAAAAACCAGCTAGTCCTTACATTGGAATTCCAATTATAAATTCTGAATGACAGAAATAGAAAATCACCATTTGGCCAACACCACAGTAATTATTATTGCTGGCAAGAATCATCAGTGACTGCTAAAATTAGTGGGTAAAATTAAGGTGAGAAACAGGATATTTGCATAGTCTCATAGTCTAAAAGAATCTCCCCACAAGGCACTATTTAGTACAAAGGAAGAAATAATACCTTTACAGTGGAGAAGAGGCTGACGCTGCTTTCACCAAGAGATCAAAGTTAATAGTACATTAATCCCCCCTGATATGAGGCCCTGAGAAGGCGCAGCACCATTGTCAAAAATTGTTGACTTCAAGCTAATCATGAGAAAACATCAGACAAATGTAAACTGAGAGGTATTTTACAAAGTAGCTGGTCAGTGCTCTTTGATCATGTTGAGGTCCTGAGAGAAAGAAAGACTGAGAACCTGTCACAGATTGGAGGAGACTAAGGAGTCATGACAACTGCACACAATCCTGGTGTGGATGTGCTTTGAATCCTGGGTGGTGTCTTGGTTTGGATCCTGGGTTGGATGTTGGTTTGGATCCTGGGTTGGGTCTTGGTTTGGATCCCAGGTTGGGTCTTGGTGTGG
>NW_012101920.1:1423960-1439087 GCF_000951045.1 Mandrillus leucophaeus
TTGCTTGTAATGCGGGGCCTGTGTGATATATTATAGTGGCTAAGAACATGGATTTAGAGTTGGGTGGATATGATTTCACATCCTAGCTCTGCCGTAGACTCGGACCCTGGGTAATTCATTTCACTTATTTAGCCTTGGTTTCCTCATCTGTTAGATGGGTCTAATGCTGGTTCTTACTCTCATGGTTGTTGGCAGGATTCAGTGTAATAGCTGGAAAAGGACCCATTCTCAGGGTGCACAGAGGGATGATAGTTATCTCTTAAGAAATGTTAGCTATGTGCCATGCGGTATTCCAAGGGCTTTACTGCCTTCCATCAACCTTCTGAGTTAGGTTCTGTTATTGTATGTTTTATAGATGAGGAAACTAAGACACAGAGAGGACAAATAATTAGCCCAAGACACCACAGCCATTAAGTAGCAGAGTCAGGAGTTGAACCTAGTTAGGTGGTTGATCTTTTCCCCCATACTGCACCATCTCAGTGCGTAAACTGTTGGCTCTTATTATTAGTATCATCTCTCATTATGCCTTAAAAATACAGTGCTAAAGCAAATCCACTCAGGAATACTTTTCTCTTGGGAAAAAGGTGGTTCTTGGGTGGTAGAACGAATGAGTTCCTTGAGGCCTACAATAGTCATATCACATATTTCAGAGAATGCCCATTTTGCTTATTAATAAAAAATATGTAATCGCCATTGGGGCTTATCGCCACCTCGTGGCAGGCTGAGGCATGACAAAACAGCCTTGACTGTCCTGTTGGCATTCCTGCAAATTTCCTTTTCTATCCAGGCCCGAAAAATGTGCTTTGAAAAAAGATATCTGCCGTGTCACAGTCTCAAAGCCACTTCAGCGTCTGACGGGAATGTATTTGGAATTGAGGTGTTACATTAAAGTTCCAGGATTACAATAGAGGCCAATGACGTTTGGCTTATCAGTGTCCCTTAAAGGAGATTATATTAATTTCTCGGTGTGCCTGGCTAAGCACTTTACCTTTAATCATAAAGGCGAAATGCTTAATTTGTTAAACATATACAGAATCAGAAGTAGGGCCATTCACTGTAGCTAATATCGCTTGCAATTATTAAAGTCAGTTTTTATCTGTTTAAACAGGTCATAAAAAAGTAAAATCTGAAATACAGGACTAACTCCCTCCTTCCTATGATATTTAATACATATTCAAAATTCCGATTAAGAATCAGTGCAAACCAGAAGAGAGAGAATAGCTTAAAAGGCAGAAATGAAGTTTCAGTCTGACTGCTATTTGTGTTCTAATTAAGGTTGGCCAACCTTTAAATGATGCAGTGTTTTTCATTAACTCCTACTAAAATCATATCAAATCAGAATTCTTCCCCCACTACACCCCAACACATTCTTTGGTGTTTTATAAAACAGCAGGCTCATTTCTGTCCTGTCTCGACTACTCCCAACCATATGTAAGCTGAGGAAATGCTTCTAATTTACCACACTCTTGTTTCTCTTATTCTTTTTGTTATTCTTACTCTTTTCTTCCATTTTATGATATTGCAAGGTTCAAACGATCCTCCATGTTAGAAGCGAACATTACTCTGTGTGCAATCTTTGGCCGTGGTAACAGAAATGTAAACTGCTTGCCTTATGGAAGAAATAGCACTTAACCCTTCAATATTATTTTATTAATTTAAAAATTACAAAGAGTGCTACTGCATGATTTTGTAATATTTCATGAAGACATGTATAGAAACCTCTATCCTTCCATTTCTAATGATATGGGAACACCAGTGTTAAGAACTTGATGTATGTGGGTCTCTATTGTTGCCTGTGCTCATACAAAGATACACAGCACATATGTACACATTTAACCTCTCTGTGCCCTGGCACCTGTTATCTGTAGAGTGAGGGATAATAATACAGTTCTCCAATCTTTTTTCATACTGTTGAAACCTAACAATCTCTGAAAACCGCAAGTTTTTAAATAATTCATTTGGACACAAAACCTGCCCTAAACTGAAATAGGGCTATTTATAGTCATTATTTATCCCAGCTAGTGAGAATGTTCAGATCTTTTGATGCAGAAATAATAATGTTTTTGATGTGCTTTTGCTATCCCAGACCCCACTGCAGGATTAGATAATCCATAGTAAGTGCTTCTGGGGTAGGCAGCCTCCAAGCTGACCCCTGATGATGCCCTCTTCCTGGTATTTATGCCCTTGTACACTACTTTCCCTGTGAATGTGGGCTGAACTTGTTGACTTTCTCCCAATGAACAGAATATGGTAGAAGTGATGGAATGCCACTTTGAAGATTAGACTAGATGGGATGTAATTTCCATCTTGGATGCTTTCTCTCATCCTCTCTTGAATTGCTTGCCCTGGGGAAAGTTGGCTGCCATATTGTGAAGTAACTGTAGAAAAGTTCAAGTGGTGAAGAATTAAGGTGAGCCACAGCTATGTGAGAGAGATTGAAAGCAGATCCTCCCAGCCCCAGTCAAGCCTTCAGATGAGACCACAGCCCTGGGTGGCATCCTGACTGTAACCAACGTCAAGAACCCTTGAGATGGAGGCACTTAGCTAACCTGCTAAGTCTTGCCCAGATTCCTGACCCTTAGGAACTGTGAGATAATACATTTTTTGTTGTTGTTATTTTAAGCTGCTAAGTTTTGGGCATTTTGTTATACAGCCATGGATAACTAATACAGCACTATATTACTTTCTAAAATTCAAAGCATTCTGACTTACAAAACATATCTGGCCCCAAGACTCAGACGGCTCTGTAGTACCTACTTCATAGGGCAATACTTGTTAATTGCTTAAAACCATGCATGGTACATTGTAGTGGTCAATAAATATTAGTTACTTTTAATCTTACCAATATTTTTTTCTATTGATTTATTAAATGAGATTGTACCACTTCTTCAGTTGTTGGTATTATCACTTACCAACACATTATTCTGCAACTTGCTTTCCCCCCTGCATCCCCCCCACCCCATTTAACAATATTTTACAGATTCTTCCAGGTCAATATAGATATAGATTTTAGTCATTTTAAAAAGTCAAATTCCTTACTGATCAGCATTTATGTTGTTTTTTTTTTTTAGTTATTTTTTTCTTCCTAGTTATTCCAGTTAGTTTTTTCTTTGTTTTGGTCACTATAGACAATACTGCAAAAACTGTCTTGAGAGTATTTTTAACTCAGCTGAGCAGTCCAAATTCAGCTTTTTGAAGTCAGGTGTACAGAGGTATGATTTACACACAGTAAAATTCAACTCTTTTAAAACTGTACAGTTCTATATGTTTTGAAAAATGTACGCAGTCATATAGACTACCACTGTCATCAAGCTATGTAACAATTCCATCATCCCCAAATTCAATTTTGCTTAATATCTTTTGTTTAAAAAGGTAGCAACTACAGAACAATATCAGTGCAACATTGTAGGCTATAACCATGTAAACCACCCTCCCTCCACTCCAACATTAAAAGAAAAATCCAGCCAAACTGAAATGGCTCTTCAATTACTCTCAAGTTTTTAAACCTTTGCCAAAAGTGTTTGAGCTTAATTAAGTTAAAATATTTCAAAGGGAGCCCAGTTGTAATCATTTGTTTATAATACAAGCTTCGCTTTGATCATGAATGTTCACTTTTATAGAAACCCTGTTATCATTCTTGGGATAAGGGATAAAGTAAATTAACTTTGCGTTGGAGAAAAAAAAACACAGGAAATTAAAGAAGTACCTGAGGTGAACTGCCTTATTAATAACAGAAAGATGTGACTTTATTGAGCCGTTGGGCCAGTGGGGTGGAAACACAGAGTCTGTGGGGGAATAGTGTGAATTGCTTAGATATTATGGATACAGTTTATTAAAAAGATAGCTTTAAAAAATGCGCTTAATATCCCTCTTTCTGGTCCCAGTGTGAACCCTCCTGGTTCTTGCAAAAGACAAACATTGCCTTGAGAAAGTTAGCAAACAGTGGTGCAGCACTCTTTCTTAATTTGGCTGGAAGTAACTGGGGAAGGATTTTACATCTGTGCTGGTGGGCGTCCCAGGCCAGAAGAAATTCAATGCAACTTTTCCAATCCTTCCTTTCTTACTTGCTTTGAAGAGCAGGTATATATATATTTACTCTAATTGTATTTAAAAATCTGCTTTCATGCTCTCCCTTTCCTTCCTACTATTTCCTCCCTTTTCTCAGCTTAATTTTGTTTTCTTTTGACAAATAGAATAAAAAAAAAAAAGATCTCTATATTAACTCTAACTAGAGAATAACTGAGATGCTGAGAGCATTCTGAGCTGGACTGGGCTACAATTTGCATTAAGATACTGGCAATGAGATGTAGGAAGAACGGGAGATTTAAAACATATTTTTGCTAGAGACCTGGTTTCTGATGCCAGCTCTACCACTTAAAAGCTGTGAGCATTTAGAGACTTTACTTACCCTCTGTGTAACTCAGTTGACTTTATTCATGGGATTATTAGAAATGTCAAGAGAATTGAGGTGTGTGAAAAGACTTTGAAAACCATTAATTACCTGTACAGAATAAATGATAGAAGAAGCATTTGTGGAATTTAAGTGATAGGACTTGGGTTGTTTCCTGGGTCTGCCCCTCCATGACCTACTTAATCTCTGCCAGTCTCATATTCTTCTTCTTTTTTTTTTTTTTGAGATGGAGTCTCACTCTGTTGCCCAGGCTGGAGTGCAATGGCATGATCTTGGCTCACTGCAACCTCTGCCTCCCAGGTTCAAGTATTTCTCTTGCCTTAGCCCCCTGAGTAGCTGGGATTACAGGTGTCTGCCACTGTGCCCAGCTAATTTTTTTTTTTTGTATTTTTAGTAGAGATGGGAATTTCACCATGTTGGTCAGGCTCGTCTCGAACTCCTGACCTGAGGTAATCCACCTGCCTCGGCCTCTCAAAGTGTTGGGAGCCACCGTGCCCGGCCCAGTCTCATGTTCTTTACAGGGGAAACGGGGAGGTTACCTTCTCATGAGGCTGCTTACATTTTACAGTTGATGTAAGTTCAAGTGTTCTGTAAACTCTAAAGCAGGAGTTGGGAAACTTTCTGTATATAAATACTAAATGTTTGAGGCTTTGAAGGCTGTATGTTTCTGTTGCAACTGTTTAATTCTGCCATTGCAGTACAAAAGAAGCCACAGACAATACATAAATGAGTCAGTGTGGCAGTGTTCCAATAAAACTTTCTTTACAAAATGAGTGGCAGGCTGAATCTGGCCTCACCTGCCAGTTTGCTGGCTCCTGTTCTGAAGCATATGATGCAGTTTCATTGAATTGTCATAGTGATTTGAAGACTGTCTATAACTACTGTTCTGCATTTAGCCTCTCGGGTTGCCACAGGGAAAATGGGGTGGTGATTATGAGCTAGTGGTGTGTGATGTCAAAATGGTGGGAGTGTGAACTGCTCCTTAAGCAGTGTGGAGGCTCTCAAGGAAAAATTTAGTGGCCTCCATACCTCAAATCTGTATACCAAGAGAAATTACAAATGAATGAATGAATAATGAAATTACAAATGAATGAATGAATAATGAAATTACAAATAAATGAATGGATAATGAGATTACAAATGAATGAATGAATGAGTGAAGGAATGAATCAAAACTGAATTAACGGCCAGGTGCAGTGGCTTATGCCTGTAATCCCAGCACTTTGGGAGGCCTAGGTGGGCGGATAACCTGAGGTCAGAAGTTTGAGACCAGCCTGACCAACATGGTGAAACACCATCTCTACTAAAAAATACAAAAGTTAGCCGGGTGTGGTGGTGGACGCCTATAATCCCAGCTACTCGAGAGGCTGAGGCAGGGAGAATTGCTTGATTGTGGGAGGCAGAGGTTGCAGTGAGCTGAGATCATGCCACTGCACTCCAGCCTGGGTGACAGCGCGAGACTCCATCTTGAACACACACACAAAAAACAAACAAACAAAAAACTGAATTAACTTTTAAATGTTAAAAAAAGTAAAGCCGTAAAAGCACTAGGATCGTTTATTGGTAACCTTGGCCTAAGAGCAGATATTTTCCATGTGACTCAGAATCTAGAAACCATAAAACAACCCCAATAAATTTAAGTATATTGTTAAAAATATACATGATCAAAAATACCAAAAGCAAAGTAAAATGTCAAATAATAAACTGGGTAATAGTGTAACTTATATAGTAAAAAGTTAACCTTTTATTATACAAAGACCTCCTAGAATTTGATAAGAAAATGACCAAAAATCCAAAAAGAAAACAGTTAAGGGATAATAATAGATGATCCACAGGAAGAGGAACCATAAAGGAGAAACCAAGAGAATAGAAACCAACAGAAGCCCTAAGGTGGTTGAGCCACTGAATTACCTGACTTTGGAAGTACTTACTTCAAAACTTAGTGTTATGAGATAAAAATGCATTTTATTTGAACAATTTTGATTCTGCCATTCTGTTATTTACAGCCCAAATCATCCTAATTGATACAGAAATTAATGATCAGGAGACCCTTTCTCTAATAGTAAGAGAGTAAATAAAGTCCCTGGAACTTAGATTCCTGCTGTCCCCTAGAAGGAAAGAAGAAAAAGTGGAGAATTCAGAAGTAACTGAGGTTCAAAACTAAAACGGCAGATTAGTCACCAATTTAAATGCATTTTTTTTTTAGAAGGAATGCATTGGTTATTCATTGTTATACCACAGATTACTTCCAAAGATAGCAGCTTGAAACAAAAAATATTTATTATCACTCAGTTTCTGAAAAGCAGGAATTGAGTAGTGGCTCAGCGGAATGGTTCTGGCTTAGTGATTCTCATGAGGTTGTAGTAAAAATGCTGGCCAGGGCTGCAGTCATCTGTCAGTGGGACAGGGATGTGGGGACAGAGGACCTGCTTCCATGATGGCTCACTCATGCGGCTGTGGTACAATCTCTCTTCCTTCAATGTGGACTCCCCAACTCCTCCCACCAAGCCATATGCTACTTGAATGTCCACATAACATGGTATCTGGCTTCCAAGATAGACAAAGCAGAAATTGCAAGGCATCTTAGGACTTAGTCTCAGAAGTCACACACCTTCATTTCAACAATATCTTCTAGATCAGGGGTCCCCAACCCCTGGGCCACGGACTGATACTGGCCCGTGACCTGTTGGGAACTGGGCTGCAGAGCAGCAGGTGAGCGGTGGATGAGAGAGTGAAGCTTCATCTGTACTTTTAGCTGCTCCCCATCACTCATGTGAACTGCACATGTGAGGGATCTAGGTTGCGTGCTCCTCATGAAAATCTAATGCCTGATGATCTGTCAACTGTCTCCCATCACCCCCAGATGGGACTGTCTAGTTGCAGGAAAACAAGCACAGGGCTGCCACTGATTCCACATTATGTTGAGTTGTATAATTATTTTATTATATGTTACAATGTAATAATAATAGAAATAAAGTGCACAATAAATATAATGCACTTGCATCATCCCGAAATCATCACCTCCTCCGTCCCCTGGTCTGTGGAAAAATTGTCTTCCACAAAACTAGTCCCTGGTGCCAAAAAGTTTGGGAACACTGTTCTAGGTCACACAGGTCAATGCTATTCAGTATGAGAGGGGACTGCCTAAGCCAGGAATACAAGAAGGTAAAGATCACTGAGGCCATCATGGCAGCTGTTTGCTACAAACAACTGGATGGATTAGGTTTTTCTCTTATTGCTCTTGGTTAAGTTCAATATAAGAAAATAAAGAAAATTACATTTAGATCTGTGATTGTAAGGTTTATACAATGAATATCTCTCAATAGGCTTGGGATGAGAGCTGGGTCATAGATAATTGAGTACATCTTCTAATGAGATTCTGCTGTGAAAGTTTTGTATGTTTTTGTGACGACCGGATTCATATGTTTTGATAGGTAAGCAGGGGATACATTTTGCATCATGTTTATGTATTTTCAGAGCTTATTCTGTCAGACTATCTCACTATTTTATAAATATGGGCCTTAGAATCTATAAGCAAAGACAGAACCCCCCCATCATAATTTCTGGCACCATCTCTACAAATAAATGATTGATCAATTAATTCCTGAAATTCCCATATTATAGAGCTGGGCCCAGGTAATTTATCTTGAACAATTTTCACCACAGGTGTTCCTGTCACCCAGTGCAGCAGTTGTAAAAAATCTCAATGATGCTTTTGTGAATCATTTGGGTTTAAGCAATGAGCATCACAGTGAACTCACGGGAAAGTATTAATTGCAAAATGTGCCCCCAAGTAGCTAACTAAATTAACTTGCTGCATGGGATTATAGGTGTTAAACCAATTAAAGTTTAGAGAGCATCTGCTACAAATAATGATTTTTGTTTTCAAAGTAGTTAATATTGAGACATTTCTAAAAGTAGCTAAACAGCAGGACCAATAGTCTATTTAGATAGATTCAAACTTGTGTCGAGAAATTACCATCAAAGGGTTAGAAGACCCTTGTCCTCATCTGTGCTGTAGCATTTATTCATTCTTCCAACCAATATTTATTGAGGACTCACCATGTGTCAGGCATTGTGCACAGGAATATTGAGATGGTTTGGAGTTGTGTCCCCTCCCAAAGCTCATGTTGACTTGCCATCCCCAGTGTTGGAAAAGGGGCCTGGTGAAAGGTGATTGGATCATGGGGGTGGATTTCCCCCTTGCTATTCCCATGACAGTGAGTTCTCACGAGATCTGCTTGTTGAAAGTGTGTGGCACCTTCCCCTACTCTCCCTTCCTTCTGCTCTGGCCATGTCAGATGTGCCTGATTCCCCTTTGTCTTCCGCCATGATTTTAAGTTTCCTGAGGCCTCCCCAGCCATACTTCCTGTACAGCCTGTAAAACTGTGAGCCAATTAAATCTCTTTTCTTTATAAATTATCCGGTTTCAGGTATTTCTTTATAGCAATGCAACAACAGACTAATACAAGTATGCATACAGATAGTCCCAAAATGACTTTATGTAATTAGAATAATTGGGATAAAATTTATTTTAAAATAAGAGGGTAGCAGGAGTATGGAAAAGAGCTTTAACAAAACTGTTTTCTTTTAAGCTGCTTGACATTATTTGATTTGACATGAACCCACTCCTGATAATTCTTTCTATTAGTTTTTAGGAGAATGCAAACCTACCTACATACATACAAGTGTGTATGTTTATAGTGTCTCTTCCAGCTTGCCATGAGCATGTGTGTATTAGTTTTGTGAAATATTAGAAAAACAGAAAAAATTAGAAAGACTGCAATAACATTTACCCATGATCTCACCATATAGCCATTGTTAACATTTTATTTTATCTCTATTACAGGTTTTTTCTGTCTCCACAGAAATGCATAACACTTAATGAAATTGGCATCATACTAAATTTATTACTTTGTGAGCTGTTTTTAAAATCAGTAGCCATGATAATTCTCTAATGTCATTAAATATACTTAGGATGTTTTAAATGTTCTCATTAGCTGATTTTGTTGGTTGTTGCCAGGTCCTCACTGTTAAAGGTAATACTGCAATAAGTGTTTTTGGAAAGAAGTCCTTGCTTGTATTGGACAAACACAAGTTTCTAGGAGTGGATATTAATATTTTAATATGTTTTAAGAACAGTGGTAATTCTGGTTCCAATTTATACTTCCATCAGCAGAGTATGAGTGCCTGTCTCATAGTGACACCTTTACCAATAATAAATATCCTTTATCTTCATATTTGCCAGTTTTATTCACATTCTTTTATTTCACAATTATTGAGTATAAAGTCGAACTTTTTTTTTCATTTTTATTGGCCGTGTATTTTTTTCTATTATAAAGTGTCTGCTCATGTTCTTTGCTCGTTTTTCAAAGGGAGGCATTCTTTTTCTTATTAGTGATGAATAAGAATATATTTTTTGACAGGATCATAACTTTTATCACATATATTGCAATATCAGGTAATGCCTGGCCATTTGCATTTTGTTTTTACTTATGGTATTTTTGACACATATATGATTAAACATGTTTAACTAAGTTATACAATTAGATATCTAAAAATAAACATCACTTAATTAAATTACAAGTAAAAATATTCAACTTTGTTTTGTTGCATGGATCTAACTTGAAATTGTCTCTTTTTCCCAACTCCTGCAGACCCATTTATTGGATGCTTTATAGTTTCTCATGGACTTAATGGTTGCCTCATTGTACCCCATAAACTGTTACCTTGAATTAGTCTTTCTGCTCATTTATCAGTTTTCTGTTTAAAAAATGTCCAGTCTGGCCGGGCGCGGTGGCTCAAGCCTGTAATCCCAGCACTTTGGGAGGCCGAGACGGGCGGATCACGAGGTCAGCAGATCGAGACCATCCTGGCTAACCCAGTGAAACCCCGTCTCTACTAAAAAATACAAAAAAAAAAAAAAAAAAAAAAAAAAACCCAGCCGGGCGAGGTGGCGGGCGCCTGTAGTCCCAGCTACTCGGGAGGCTGAGGCAGGAGAATGGCGTAAACCCGGGAGGCGGAGCTTGCAGTGAGCTGAGATCCGGCCACTGCACTCCAGCCTGGGCGACAGAGCCAGACTCCATCTCAAAAAAAAAAAAAAAAAAAAAAAAAAAGTCCAGTCTTTGCTTATTCACTTATTCTTTTAGTCTGTTTTCACTGATCTCAGAGACCTACTCAGATTAAGCCAGGAAGGAGGAATTTATTAGGAGAATGAATGTGGTTTGGTGTTGGAACTGAATGGGCCTGGACCACTCTTCTGTTTTTCTTGTGGGTATCATGGTCCATCTCTTGACTCCATAGCCCTTACCTCTGCCTATGGTTTGCCTGCTCATTCACAATATTTGCTGCTTCTCAGCTTATAGAGAGACAACATCTTGACCTATATCGGATTGGAGAACTGATAACAGCAGGAGAGGGAGTGATGAGATGGATCAGGAGTTTATTACAGCTTCTGGAAGGATTTGACCATGCCTTGGACCAGAGGGCAGCCATAGAGAGAAGTGCTGGCAGGATTTTAGATGTATTTTGAAATTTGAAACTTGAGGCATATCCTGGCGAGGCTTGCTGAGAGATACTACATGGAGTTTGAAGGAAAGGGACAGATCAAGATCTTTAAAAATTCTAAAAGTAATGTCTATTCATTGTAGAAAATTGGAAAATATAATTAAAGCACAAAATGTTTATAAATCTCTAATCCCATTATAAGTGTCTCAAGCTTTGATGTATCAATGGGAATAGAATTACCTTTCTGCCTCTTGGCCTGCATTAATTTAAACCAAATGTGGATGGTGGATTTAGGGTGACTTCCCTTACAATACAGGATATGTACCATTTACAAAACCCACTTTTGAAAGACAACTTGAAAAAGCAGGTGATCATTCTGTAAGAGGTTGAAACTAAGGTAGAATGTGGAGCTAACGGTACACCAGGAGAGATCTATGTATTTATGAAGATACTGTGGCCAGAAGAAATGAGTTTTCAAATATGGATCCATGGTTAAATGTTTCAGTTCTATAGGCACCTATGCCCTGTGTTGATTGTTTTGATGAAACTTTTGTTACCTGGGCTGCTCTATAGAAAGCTCACAGGTGAATGGCAACCAGCACTTCTTTCTTTCTTTATTTTTTTTTTTGAGACAGAGTCTCACTCTGTCACCCAGGCTGGAGTGCAGTGGCATGATCTCGGCTCAGTGCAACCTCTACCTCCTGAGTTCAAGTGGTTCTCGTGCCTCAGCCTCCCGAGTAGCTGTGACTATAGGTGCACACCACCACGCCCGGATAATTTTTTGTATTTTTAGTGGAGACGGGTTTCACCGTGTTAGCCAGGATGGTTTTGATCTCCTGACCTCGTAATCCTCCCGCCTCAGCCTCCCAAAGTGCTGGGATTACAGGCATGAAGGATTTCTTAATTTAATGTTGTTTGGCTAACACTAGTGAGATTAAGTAATTTACTTATGTCTATCTCTGTATCTCTCTATACATTTCTGTTTCAATATTAATATAATTTTGTGTGTGTGTGTGTGTGTGTGTGTGTGTGTATGTTAAAGCCAGCATTTCTCATCAATATTAAATCACAAATATTTTCTAACTGATCATCGCTGGCATATTCTCAACATTTACTCTGTATCCAGTCAATTTACTAAACTTTCATTTCTAACTGTTTTTTAATTTATCCTCTTGAATTTTCTAGAGAATAGTCATATAATCTGCCAATACTTTCATCTTCTACTTTCAAATAATTATGCTTGTCATTATTTTCTAATCTAACTTTTAGTAGCCACATTTCAGAAAAAAATGTTTAATAATATTGTTAAGAAGAGATGCTTTTTTTGGGATCCTGCTTCTGGTTTTAATGGAACTGCTGTTACAATTTTAAAAGTGTGGTCTTGTCTGTTGATTTGAGATAGATATTCTTATGTTTTAGAAGTTTACTTTTATCTCAAGCTTATTTAGAGTGTTTTGTTATTAAATCAGAGATTTATCTTGAATTTTATCTAACACTTTTCAGATTAAGATGAGTAAGATTATGATGTTTTTCTGGTTTACAGTCATAATTTAGATTTATTTTGAGCTCCAATAAGAAGGCTTTTTGGAAAGTAATAATTTTTATTTTAAGTACATAAATTTATTTGTAAAATTTTAATTGACTATGTTTTATACTTCAGACCTTGTGGTGAGTACCTAGAATACAATAGTGAATGAAGTAAACATTATTCCTTACCTAATGGATTTAATAATCTAGAGGGGAAAACAGGGGAATAAAGGTATAATTTTTGAGTTTGCTGCTTTCTTAGACATGATTCCAGGTGGTCAAAATTCTTTGAAGAATAGAGTTCTAATTTTAAAATGGGAGACAGTGGGGCTGATAAGATTTAACACAGAGAATCTTGCTTTTAAAGCAAGTGGTTTTAGGAATGAACTCATCTTATGATGGAAAATACCTATTTAAATTTAAATTAAATGTTTTCAGAGACATATTTATGACTCTAGGAAAGGCAATGCAATCCAAAGCTCATTATTTCAGTGATGTTCAAGGCTCATTGATTTCAACCAAGTTAGCATTCCTGTTTTGATGCTTTGGCTAACTCTGCTTATGATCCTGTTGAAAGTAGACATATCTCAAGAAAAAGAGGTTTTAGTATTTTTAATGCAAGTGATTTTTCCATTAAGATATGACTCTCATTCCTAGATCCTACTATGATAGATACTGATGGTTGCCTTGACATTACCCATGTTTCCTTCTTATATACTAATAAAATTCTAATTGTCTTTGGAGAGGAAATATGCTCAACTAGAATACTCAAATCTAATACTCCCTTGCAGCTAGGGATGGCCAATTAACCCAGTTTTATCTAATGAGCTGTAAGCAGAAGGGCTTCTAAGAAAAATTTTGAAGAAAATATTTAGACTTGGATGGCACATCATTTTGGCCCCTTGCCTTTCCCCTTGTTTTCTTTCTTTTCCTAGAAGGCAAAACACAATGCTCAGAGGTTCAGCAGCCATATTGTGATCATAAGAATAAAACATTCACTCTACTAATAAAAAAATGGGGTGTTGAAGAACCTTGATCCTTGCAGATTCACATATGCAGCTAAAACAGCTCAGAACTGCCTATCTCTGGATTTCTTGTTACTTGAAAAAAGTGGACCCATATGTTATTTGAGCTTTTGATACCTGAAGCCAAACACGTCCTAACCAACACACAGACAGTGTTTAAAAATAAAAGGAAGAAAAAAGTCCTGCCACAGGATGGAACTAGCTCCATTAGGACAAATTTTGTTAACTAAATTGACAGTATAGCAGTCCTTCCTTATCCAAAGAGGATACATTCCAAAACCCCCAGCGAATGTGTGAGAGCATGGAGAGTACAAACCCTAGATAGTCTACGGTTTTTGATGTGGTAACTGAGATGGCTATGAAGTGACTAAAGGGTGGAATACACTGGACAAAGGGATGGTTCATATCACAGGTGGAACAGAATGGGAAGGTCAGAGATTTCATCACACTATTCAGCGTGACATACAACTTAAAATTGATGATTTATTTATTTCTAGAATTTTCCATTTAATATTTTTGGATCAAGGTTGATCACAGATAACTGAAACTATGGAAAGTAAAACTAGACATAAAGGTATAAGAGAACAGATTTTCAAATTGCAGGCTCCTGGCACTCTTTGTAAGGTTTTGAGAGAATATTGGAAGAAAATAGAAGGAACCCTGGGGATCTATGCCATTATTTGAAAACAAAGGCTCATCTGGCCCAAGATGAAGGGGCAAGGTTAACATGATGCCTTGTACTTAGGGCCTTATTAATAAACTTCTACTGCTGATCACACGAGCAGTTCACCTATAAGTCCTAGTAACCCCAGCTTCAAAGGCTCATCCCATTGAAAAGGAATTTCCCCACCTCTGCAATTCAAATGAAGTAAATACTCACTGAACTGTAGACACCTCCTGCTGCTTTTTACTTTCATCTTAAAAAAAGCAGGAGACAGTATTATGCATTGTAGATCTAAAAATTCATTTGTGAAAGGAGAATCTCCCTTTTAAAAGGTGACTGTTATTAATTGCAGTTTTATAATTGATCCTTTAAGGAACACAAATGAGTTTTAAATGTTCTCTTTCAGTGCACCTCAGTGGGTGGAAGGGTGTATTGTCTGGGATACCACAGGTAGAACCTTAAGTCTTGGCCTTGTAGAAATCAGGCCAAGATGAAACTGTCTTTTGTGGCAAAATTCAACAGTCTGCCTTAGACAAAAATCAAACAAATCATGAATTATTGCTGATTTGGATGTTTGTCCCCTCCAAATCTCATGTTGAAATGTGATTCCCAGTGTTGGAGGTGGGAAGTGATTGGATCATGGAGGCGGATCCCTCATGAATGGTTTAGTGCCATCCCCTTGGTGATAAGTGAGTTCTCCCTCAGCTAGTTCATGTGAGACCTGGTTGTTTCAAAGAGTCTGAAAAGAGTCAGGGGCCTCCCATGTCTCTCTCTTGTTCCAGGTCTCACCATGTGATATATTGGCTCCCAGTTAGCTTCCACCATGATTGTAAGCTTCCTGAGGCCCTCACCAGAAGGTGAGCAGATGCTGGCACTATGTTTCCTGTACAACCTGTAGAACCATGAGCTGATAAAACCACACTTATTTACAAATTACCTAGCCTCAGGTATCTCTTTTCTTCCTTCCTTCCTTCCTTCCTTCCTTCCTTCCTT
>NW_012101920.1:1439438-1467892 GCF_000951045.1 Mandrillus leucophaeus
TAACCTAGAAAAGCCTGGTCTCTGTGTAGGACTTCTCGGCTCACTGCAGCCTCTACCTCCTGAGTTCAAGCAAATTCTTCCACATCAGCCTTCCGAGTAGCTGGGATTACAGGTGCTTGCCACCGTGCCCAGCTAATTTTTGCATTTCTAGTACCGATGGGGTTTCACCATGTTGGCCAGGCTGATCTTAAACTCCTGACCTCAGGTGATCCACCCACCTTGGCCTCCCAAAGTGCTGGGATTATAAGTGTGAGCCACTGCGCCTGGCCAGGTATTTCTTCATAGTAGTGCAAGAATGGACTAACACAATTTACTAAGTCAGCTTCTTAGAATTCTTAACAATTGCTGTTGGTTTTCATGGTCATGAAACCGACTTTCTTCCTTTTCCTTTCCTTTCCTTTCCTTTTCCTTTTCCTTTTCCTTCCTTCCTTTTGAGACGGAGTCTCGCTCTGTCACCCAGGCTGGAGTGCAGTGGCGTGATCTCGGCTCACTGCAAGCTCTGCCTCCCGGGTTCACACCATTCTCCTGCCTCAGCCTCCTGACTTTCTTAATACTTCCTTCCCATGAAGAGGAGACTGACAGTTTGCTCAGTCCTGGGCTACATGGCCATTCTGTCTATAGCATGCATCTAGGGTAGAGTGAACTCTGGCAAAAAAATGTCTTAGCTGAACATCTCTTTCAGTCAAATTAAAAAGTTTCTTATAAACAAAATGTAACCATGGCCATGAGAATCTCCGTAGCAATTCTTTATCTTTCCATGGGCACAGACAGGAAAATTTTTACAAGAAAGATGAAAGAGATCCAGATGTTCTCTCCCCAGAATAGTGTCTTATAAAAATGAGTTTTCAGGCTGTTTAGATTATTAGCATGTCATAGTGGAACTAAAAATCTCTTAACTTATCACAAGGGCCAGACCTTCAGGATGATACTGGGAATTTCTTAATGTTATTGGCAAGAAAAGCATTCAGTGAAAATAAAGGTTTACAAAGTAAGAAAGGGAACTCCTAGTTGCTGGGCACCTGCTCTGTTATAGGCACTCAGTAACATGCTTTCAGCTGTTTATCCACACAATAACACTGTGAAAAAGTTAAGGTGTCTCTCTTTAATAATGGCAACATGGGCTGGGCGTGGTGGCTCATGCCTGTAATCCCAGCACTTTGGGAGGCCGAGGTAGGCGGATCGCGAGGTCAGGAGATCGAGACCATCCTGGCTCACATGGTGAAACCTCATCCCTACTAAAAAATACAAAAAATTAGCTGGGTGTGGTGGCGGGCACCTATAGTTCCAGCTACTTGGGAGGCCGAGGCAGGAGAATGGTGTGAACCCAGGAGGTGGAGCTTGCAGTGAGCCGAGATCGTGCCACTGCACTCCAGCCTGGGTGATAGAGTGAGACTCCATCTCAAAAAAAAAAAAAGAAATAATGGCAACATGGAAGCTCAAGGTCACAGCTAGTACACAGCTGAGTTCATGTCCAAGAGCAGGTGGGTATGATTGCAAAATCACATTCTTCCATCAAGCCTTCTTGGCTTAGTCTCATTATAGACATTGCAGCGTAGTTGGAGATATGCATATAAACATATTAAATGTCAAATAGCAATATAAAAACAAGGATATTATGATGCAGCATATGATTAATTGGCAAATGTGTGTTAGGAATTGTGAGTCTGTCATAAACTAGAGTAACCTAGAAAAGCCTGGTCTCTGTGTAGGACTTAGATAGGTTAAAATGAAAACCAGACAGTCATAAAGGTATGAATCCTGCACATAGTAAGGAAAATATGTGGTCAATGCATTGTTAGTGGATCAGTTTGGCTTTAGAAAGTTTATGCAGGAGCTTGAAGGTAGACTTCAGCCTTGAATTTCAGGAACTCTAGACCCTTATTCAGTAGGTCAGTGTTACTCTTACTGAGGTCAGTGGACTGCCCTTCCTAACATCTTGGGGGTCCTCGCACTTAGTGTCAGGACTCCTAAGTTCTCTATGAAACTTTGCTTTAAAATTCTTCATAAAAATTAGAAAACATTATGAGCATATTATGGAAATCAACCCTGTAACTGTGCACTATTTATGGTTTCCTTACCAAGTGAAGGCTAAATGATGTCCCAGCAGATGAATGCACAAAGATCTCACCATTGTTTACATAGAGAAAACGTGTGCAAATTGAACCTGCTCATAGCATCCATTAGGTTGGATATACGAGACCTCCTCTGTACAGTGAATGTCCATCCATGTGAGTGGATCTCATAACTTGAAGCCCATGTCGGAAAGTGTAGCTGTTAGTGCCCAATAAATCATCTGCTTCTGGGACAGATACTGTTCATGTCCGCTCCACCTCACCCTACTGGCACTAACTATCCTTGTATGTGGCTCTGCATCCACCTGCAAGCCCCTCTGATTCTTCACCTAGGGGCTTTCTCTTGGTAGGCATGTGTTTGGGGCAGGCCAGATGTGTTAATTTTGGGAGCATCCATCCACCAATGACAAATGGGAGTTGGACAAAAAGTATCCCTGCTTCCTTGCCTCTTGGGTGGGTGAATTCTGAGGCACGCTCACATTGTCTTCCAAAGTTAGGAGCACTGACTGCCAGTGGCCTGGAGCTGTCACCTGCTTATTAATGCATGCTGCATTGGCCTTTCTTTCTTGATATTGCTTCCTCACATTGCTTAGCAGTATGAACGTTATTTCCCAGATAAACCCTCTATCCAAGTATTTGTCTCAGGTTTGCTTTTGAGGAAACCTAGCCTAAAACCCTTCCAAATATTCATTTGGTAAAGATTTGTATAACACAATGCCAGCCTTATCTTTACATGAACACAATAGTTCTGCAGCATTATAAATGGATGCCTCAATACAACTGGCATGCAAGGATTATTCCCAGACAGACTTTTGGTTCTGATGATCCTGAATTAGAAAAAAAAAATGCAGTGATTAATACAATCTCATACAGCATGCTTGTGAGAATGGCTGTTCCTTACATTAGCATTATTAAAGTTGAAATACAGAACCAGATTAAGTATTCAAACAAACTTGAGACTATATTCTTCCTCTATTAAGCCAAATATCAGTGATTTTGTTCGAGCAAAATAACATCATCTGTCACATTAAATTAATGTTGGGAATTTAAATTTTATTGGTTCTGTAGTTGTGTTTGAATGTAATTTAAAAATTTATTCTAGATTTATAGTTATATCAAAGCTGTCAGTATAAAGAGTTTATGACTAGTTTTATATTTATGCATATTGAAATTAAATTATAATGAATTTTTAACATTACATTGAGGGTCCATAAAATATACTTGTGTGTGTGTGTATACATGTGTACACACATATGCATATACACACACACACACTGACACACACACATACATATACACACACTTGCTTACACACACACACACACACCCCCACACACATATATATACACATATCTTTTAACCCCTTTAATAAGAGAAACTCCTCAGGCCTAAAGAAAAACTTCTTTAGGTGACTGGGAGCCACTGAAAGGTTTCAATCACTGAGGTGACCTCATGAAAATGGTGTTTCAGGACAAATTAATGGAAAATGAATTTAAATCGAGATCTTAGAATATAGTAGACACAATACTATTTGCCGAATAAATGAATTAATAAAAGTAAACCGAGTTAGAATTCTGTTGCAGCAAACTATGAAACAAAACATATGTATGTCACCTAGAGTGCTGGAATTAGAAAACAGAGACTTTGAGAACGTTGTGACTATATACGGGACATGCATTGGTTCCAGCTCTGTCAAAGCGGAACTCTGAGACAAGGGTTCATGTACAAGTAACTTATTAGGGATGTGACTCCAGGAGAAACCAGTGAGAAACCAGCCGGGTATGGTGGTTCATTCCTGTAATCCTGGCACTTTGGGAGGCTGAGGTGGAAGGATTGCTTGAGCCCAGGAGTTCAAGACCAGCTTGGGCAACATAGCGAGACACTGCTTCTACAAAAAATTAAAAAAGTTAGCTGGAATGGTGGCACACAGCTGTAGGCTGAAGCTGAAGGATTGCTTCAGCCCAGAAGTTCAAAGCTGCATTGAGCTATGATGGTGCTACTGCACTTCAGCCTAGGCAGCAGAGTGAGACTTTTTCTCTAAACAACAACAGCAACAACCACAAAACAACAACAAGAACAACAAGAAGTGAGTGAAGCAGACAGGGAGGGGGAGGAGGCCAAGTAAAGGTATGATTTTAGGCAAAGTTCCCAGAGAGTAGATTAAGCCTAATCCTGCAGAGAAATTCTCAAATGGAAGTGATAACTCCAAGTCGATCCCAGCTTGAGCCAAGGGAGCTGGGCTTTCCTACCCCTGCACCAGCCAGTCATTGGCCAAGGGCTGCCATGTGAGGCACAAACTTCCAGGGCTTCCAGCTTTCTGTAATCAGAGAGCAGTCTTACAGAGAGAGTAGCAGGTGGTAACCTAGCAGCAGAAGCACCCATAAGCTGGGGGAAGTGTGCACAGGAATGATAAAAGCATCAGTATGGAGTATGGAGTGGTATGGAGTATGGAGTATGGAGACACAACAATGTTGACCATCAAAACTAAGCAGTCGAAGGTGACTTGAGGGCTCTGACCTGTAATGTGGCCAGTGGATGTCTCCATTAACAGAAGAAAGGAATTTGATCAAAACCACAACATAATACCATCTTACCCCTCAAGAATGGCCATAATAAAAAATAAAAAAAAAAACATGTTGGCGTGGATGTGGTGAAAAGGGAACACTTCTATGCTGCTGGTGGGAATGTGAACTAGTACAACCACTATGGAAAACAGTGTGGAGATTCGTTAAAGAACTAAAAGTACACCTACCATTTGATCCAGCAATCCCACTACTGGGTCTCTACCCAGAGGAAAAGAAATCTTTATATGAAAAAGATACTTGTACATGCATGTTTATAGCAGCACAATTTGCAATTGCAAAAATTTGGAACCAGCCCAAATGCCTATCAATCAATGAGTGGATAAACAAACTGTGGTATGTATACATGATGGAGTACTACTCAGCCATAAAAGGGAACTAATGGCATTCGCAGCAACCTGGATGGGATCAGTGACTATTATTCTAGGCGAAGTAACTCAGGGATGGAAAACCAAACATTGTGTGTTCTCGCTCACAAGTGGAAGCTAAGCTATGAGGATGCAAAGGCATAAGAATGATACAATGGACTTTGGGGACTTGGGGGAAATGGGTGGGAGGGGGTGAGGGATGAAAGTCTACAAATTAGGTTCAGTGTATGCTGCTTAGGTGACGGGTGCACCATAATCCCACAAGTCACCACTAAAGAACTTACTCATGTAACCAAACACCACCTGTTCCCCCAAAACCTATGGAAATTAAAAAAAAGAAAAAGGAATTTGAGAGGGGAATGGGAAGGAGATGGAGAGTCATAGCCCTTGGATTTTTTCGGGGAGTGAAACACCCTCTGGATCTATGTCCATGGCTACAGCTCATCTTCAAGCTGCCCTCCTGTCTTAGCCAGATCACAGTAACAGCTTCCTATGTTTTCCTCAGCTTTGACGTTTTTGGACCCTCCTGCCTTGTCTGTACACGACAGCTAGAATCATCTTAAACCTCCAATCATGTGATATTACTTCCTTGCTTTGAAATCCTTCAGCAACTTCCAATTTCACCTTGAAGGTCCTGAGTCAGCATCAGCCTCTTCCACTCTGTTCTAGCCTCACTGGCTTTCTTTCTGCTCCCAAAAGAGGCCAAGTTCATCTTCGTGCCAGGGTCTTTGTAGTTGCTTTCCCCTCTGACTGGAATGCTTTCCTGTTAGCCTTGCAAATGTCTGGTCTCTGCACAAATCTTGTCTTCTTGGAGAGGCTTTTTATGGAGGTTGTCAGTGCTGCTCCCCATGCTTCTTTTCTGCATCGTCTGGGCATATGGTGGGGTAGACCTTGCTGGCTCCCTTGTGTCTGGGTGGGGCTGGATGTCTGCTTCTGGCCAGTGAGCTCTGAGTGCAAGTGACATGTATTAGTTTCAGGTTAGAGCATTTAACTGCTGGTTTGAGACCCTCCAGAGCTTTTTTTCTTCTGCCTCAGGATGAACTGTGAGGTCCTGTAATAACTACTATGCCAGCCTGGGTCGCTGCATCAGTTAAGAGTTTGGTCTGGGAAGTAGAACAGTTGAGTCATGTGGAGTAAGGGATTTATTAGAGGGATTAGAGTTTACACAGTTGTGGAAGTTGGTCAAGGTATCTCTGGAAGATGGTTGCCTCTGTGAACGGGCCTGGGCCTGAAGTTTGTTGAAGGCGCACGAAGAAAAGCTAGATGTAAAGTGAGGAAGAACGGAGATAAATTGGATGCTCTGAGGATGGGCTGGAACCCATGTCTATCTCTCACCACCTCCACACACAGTGATGCTGGTGACCTGCAGAAGGAGCTGGTCTCCATTGCCATGGTGCTGCAGGTGCATCTGGCTCAGGACCCTAAAAATGCTGAAGAAGGACACGCAGTGGATTCCTCACATCTGCTGTCTAGATTTCACGTGTTTCCCCTGTGGCCAGCTGTAATCTGCAACTACACTAAAAAACTCTAAGAAATGTAGTTCCAGGTAAAATAATTTGCAGAGTACAAAACTACAATATTCTCGAGTGACTACGATGAGCAGGGCTTCTATAACAACTTCAGATGGGCATGTAGCATGAAGGAAAGACCAACCTTTGTTGTTTTAAGCCTGTCATACCAGGGGGCTGTTTGTTACCGCAGGATAACCTGGCAATTCTGACTATTTTCCTGAGCATTGTATGTAAAGAAGTGTATCATCCTCTCAAGTTGGTCTAGACTATGCCAAGCAGATTCTTTCTTTCTGATTACTTACTTATTACTACCCAAAATTATCTTACTTTTTTGTTTGCTTTTTTAACAAAATGGCTGCTTCCCTTCAGTAGACTCCATGAGGATAGGGACTGATGTGTCTTACTCACTGTTGCATCCCCACTCCTTAGGATAGTACCTGGCTTCTAACAGGTGCTCAATAAATATTTGTGGGGTGAGTGAATGAAACTAGAGTGGTCTGTGCTTCTCCCCTGTACAGAATGGGATGCTCTGTTTGTCTGTCTCCCTGTTGAAACATGGGTTATTTAAATGCTGGAGCCTGTCTCCAGTGGATGTCTGGTTTCTTCTACGTAGAAGGATCTCATCTTTGTTGAAATTAACTTGAGGAAAAACAGAAAGGCTAGAGATGTGAATGCACAAATTATGCAAATGGAGGTGACAGTGAAAACCATGGGGATCATTGTGACTTCCAAGTTGCAGACATGATCAGAGGGCTTAGGAACTCCTTTAAGGAATGCTTTAGCTTCTGTATAGAAGCCTGCCACCATCAGTGTCTGGGAGCCTGATTTTTTTTCTCCAGAAAACAAGCATTGCCAAATTGATGATGGAAAACTAAACATTTCAGGCTTTAACTTTCCAAACTCAGGAAAGAGTTTCACACAACTATTTACTTTTATAATAAAATTGAAGAAGTTAATTTTAAAATAGTACTAGAAAATCCACATAGCACCAAATATGGCCATGATAAAAAACAAAAATAATTTCTAAGTCCAAAAAGCAAGGATAATATTACCCCCCAGGCATATTGCCAGGTTAGTTATGGACTTTCTCATGTTTTGACCTTTTCTTTTGCAGCTCATTCTAAGCAGATAAATACGTTATGGGGTAGTATTCAAGTACTCAAGAATACTTCTTCACTATGAATTACAAACAGGCTAGGCGCGGTGACTCCCACCTGTAATCCCAGCATTTTAGGAGGCCAAAGCGGGCAGATCATTTGAGGTCAGGAGTTCGAGACCAGCCTGGTCAACATGTTAAAACCCCGTCTCTACTAAAAATACAAAAATTAGCCAGGCATGGTGGTGTGCACCTGGAATCCCAGCTGCTTGGGAGGCTGAGGCAGGAGAATCACTTGGACCTGGGAGGTGGAGGTTGCAGTGAGCTGAAATTGCACCGCTGCAGTCCAGCCTGGGTGACAAGAGTGAAACTTACCATTAAAAAAAAAAAAAAAAAATTAGGAACAATGTTTTAGTTGCTGTCTGCAATCAGCTTTTAACTATATCTGGTTTAATTTTTCCCTGTTTCTCAAAGCAGTCTACCTCTATTAAACACTTCAATATCTTTCATTGAAGTCTTTCCTCTAAAGCTCTCTATGCTGATTTTTCCTGAACAATCCTACTTTTTTAGTTCTCTTCAGAAGCATCATACCCTATCAGCATGTCTTTCTGTAATGTTTTCATACCAACATCCACTCATTGTCTCCTCTTAATTATTGTAACTATACTTTGATTTTTCTTTGGGGAACCACTTTCAGTTCACATTTCTATTATTTTCTTTTTTTGGTGTAGGGTACAGGGTCTTGCTCTGTCACCCAGGCTGGAGTGCAGTAGTGTGTTCATAACTCACTGCAGTCTCTACCTCCTGAGCCCAAGCAATCCTCTGGCCTGAGCCTCTTGAGTAGCTGGGACCACAGGCATGCACCATCATTCCTGGCTAATTAAAATTTTTTTTTTTGGTAGAGATGGAGTCTCAACACATTGCCACATGCATGCAACTTGGTTCAAGTCTCTCAGACCATCACACTCCTCTGGCCACAATAATTGCTGTAAACATGGGCGTCTGGTCCTGATCAGAGACAATGAATTATGGTGTGATAAAGCCTATCTGGATACTTCTGGGAAAGGGCCTTTGTTATTCCCTCAGCTATACGCTTGTGAGGACATGCGCGACTGTAATCATCTTATAGTCATGAGAAGAGACCTTGCCTCAGAGTGGAGCCCCATGGCAGACCTTTTCTTTTGCAGCTCATCCTAAGCTCATTCTCTCTCCACCTAAAGGTGGAGAGAGAGGTATCGGCACTTGGTACCATTATTTATGTCTTGATCAAATCATGCCTGAAGTTCCTACTTCTGGACTTTGCAGTAATATGAACCAATAAATTCCCATTATATTGAAGCCAGTTGGGTTGAATTTCTGTTATTTGCAACCAAGAAGTTCTAAGTGTTACACTGCTCAAGCAGTCAACTGTAGTTTTTACAGTATAACTCAACATACATAGGACATAATCAGCTCATCACAGGTGTGAGAATGAGTGGTGAGAAAATGGAAACTGAAAGCCAAGATGTGCAGTTGAAAAAAGGAAGAGAAATTTCGGATAGGAACCAAAGGAAGAAAGAGGATCAATGAAGACAGTGATTCTCAAACCAGGTTGTACACTGGAATAGCCCAAGGGTTTTTCATAACACTCAGGTCTACATCGCATTCCCCCAGATTGTGATTACATTGGTCTGGAGTGCAGCCCGGTCATCAGGAATTTTAAAAGTGACTGCAATGTTCAGGCAAAGTTGAGAAGCTCTGCTCTAGGAGATACTTGTGTCTGTTTTTAGGAAAAAAATAAGAAGCCAGGGGAAAGGTAACAGCTGAAGAGGCAGTAGAAGGACTAAGGAGGTTCAATTATGTAATTACCCAAATTCGTGCTGAAAAATACTGCAGTACTGAAATATTGAGCACCAGATTGGTCACTGGTAGAAAAAGTAACGTGTATGCCTTGTGTTTTCTGAGGGCTATGCTGGTGAGATTTTATCTTTGAGAATTCTATCATTGGACCCAGTCTTAAAAGAAACTCTTATTCTAGTTAGAATGATTTGCTCATTCTACCATTTTGCACACTTTTTCCCTCCTTTTATGCAATGAACAATCTTGAGTGATGGATTTTAAAAATAAAATGAGCAAAATCATGATCATTAGATTGAAGATTTAATAATAGACTCTAAAAAAGTCTTCTTGATTTATTTTTAAATTCAGTGTTAGCTTTTTTTTTTTTAATCAGTGTTTTTGTAAGTCTTAAATTAGTCTCGGAATGTGTTTGAATTTATAAGACAATATCCACATAAACTGATCTAAATATAAGTGATTGATTTTGGGGTATAGACCATACCAACTCCCTTCCCTGAAGCTCTAAGGAGACAAAGATTCCTTGTTAGAATTAAAGAAGCAAATATTTTTAAGATAATAAAATAAAAGAATATATTTTCTGTGGAAGATATTCAAAATTTTGATTAGTAAAAAGAAGAAAAATAATCGACCTAATCTCTAGGTCTTGAAAAATACCACAATGTAATACTATTTTTAACTTGCCTTTTCCGATTAATAATAGAGAACATACTTCTAGGTTACTTTCTATTTTGTAATGATTTTGCTGTTTTAAAAATGTTTTCAGTCTTTTTGTATATGGAAGAAAATTTTATACATGGAATTGAAAGAAAAGAACAAGGACAAAAGTAAAAATCACCTATAATTCCATCATACAAATAAATCACTTCTTAAATTGGAAATATAGAGAGTATTTTTTTAGCATTATTTTTACTTTCTTCTGTAAAACAGGGATCGTTTGTACATCTTTTTTAGCATCCTGTATCTATAATTTAACAATATATTGTGAACATGTTTCCAGGTTAAAATATTATTTTTATCAAATTTTAAAATTGAATGTGTGTTATAGATGGGCCATAATTTTATTTACCCAATATCTGTCATTAAACATTTGGTTCTTTTCAGTATTTTGCCATTTAGTGTAATGCTGTAAATGAGTATGTTTATAGTTAAGTCATTGTACCCATTCAGTATAATTCCTTGCATGCATCCCAGAGGTGAAATTGCTACATCAGAGGAGTCAAAGTGGAAATTCTTTGACTTTGATGTGCAACTGTAGATTAGGCAAATAAGATGGTGAAGAGATTATCAACAGTGGAGATCATCAAAAGAGAAATGATGTGTTTGTAACCTCTCAAATTAAGGGCATTTCCTCAGTATCATCAGCTTCTTCCCATCCTTGGTTACCACATTGAGCTTACAGACCCCCAGTCGATAGGCTCCAAGCATCACCAAATTGCTTTCTTCTGCCAAAATATACCATGTATGTGTTTACACCTCTGTGCTACTTGATTCCACCTCTGAGAGATAACTTTCTTGCTCTTTTTCATCCTTTTCATCTTTCAACACTCATTTCACATATTACCTTTTCTGTGAAGCCCAGGCTAAAGTTAGTCAATACCTCCATTGTCTTCCCACAGTTCTTGGCTCTCAGTTAGTAGAACTCTTAGCATTCCACACTATATATCTATTCGTGTCTGTCTCTTCTAGAAAACGTGAACCATGTCTTATTTTTTCTTGTCTCTGCTGTGCCCATCCGTGATTAGGACTTTGCTTTCGATTGTAATCTTCAGTCTTCATTAACTGCAACCCACAGTAAGAAACACATTTTACATCATGATATATTATATATGTTCAACACATACACACACACACACACACACACACACACACACACAAAACAAAAGTTTCTTGGAATAAAATTTGCCATGACAGGATGTCATGCACTCATATTTTCTATTCTGCTTTATTCTATTTGTCATTAAAAATGTTCTGGTCACAGTTCACCAAATCAGTTTACCTACTAATGAGTCATGATTCTCAGTTTGCAAAATTCTGCTTAGCATAAATTCAAGTACTGTTTGTTGATCTGAATTGCAAAACATTGGCTTATTTTGCAGCAAATCTCAGACATTATGTAATTTTATCTTTACTCAATAGTGTTAAATGTATTCATATTGTTATGCAACAGATTTTTAGAGCTTTTCGTCTTGCAAAACTGAAACTCTATACACGTTAACCACTACTTTCCCCTTCCCCTCCCCTAGCCCTTGGCAACTACTTTTCTACTTTCTGGTTCTATGATTTTGACTACCTTAGATACTTCATATCAGTAGAATCATGTAGCATTTGTCCTTTTGTGACTGGGATTTCACTTAGAATAATGTCCTTGAGTTTCATCCGTGTTGCAGCATGTGACTGGATTTCCTTCATATTTAAGGTTGATAATATTCCATTGTATGTATATAGCACATTTTCATTATTCATCTATTGATGGACTTTTGGGTTGCTTCTGTTTCTTGGCTATTGTGAATACTGCTGCAGTGAACATTGGTGTACAAATATCTCTTCAAGATCCTATTTTGAATTCTTTTGAGTATATCACCAGAAGTGGGATTACTGGGTCATATGGTAATTCAGTTTTTAATTTTTTGAGGAACCTCTATACTGTTCTCCATGATGACTACACCATTTTACATTTCCACTCACAATGCACAAGGGTTTCAGTTTCTCTGCAACATCGCCAACACTTATGTTCTGTTCTTTTGACCAGTGGCCATCCTAATGGATGTGAGGTGATGTCTCACTGTGATTTTGATTTGCATTTCTCTTGTGATTAATGATGTGCAACATGTTTTCCTATGCTTACCGGCCATTTCTGTATCTTTGGAGAATTGTCTATTTAGCCATCTTTAAATTGGGTTATTTTTGTTGTTTTCTCCTTGTTTCTTGATATGTGATCTAAATTGAATTATTAAGCTGTGATTTGAGCATCTTATTTTGGCCTGTGAACCATTCTATTCTGTGACCTCTGGGTTAGCTTGCCTGGCAGTGTTCCTGGAGGTTTCTATTGCATCACAGTAATTGCCCACACATCTTCTTTTTTTTTGACTTTCGGATTCAGGGGTACATGTCCAGGTTTGTCATATAGGTACATTGCACGTCATGGGAGTTTGGTGGACAGATTATTTCATCACCCAGGTAATAACATAGTACCCAGTAGGTAGTTATTTGATCCTCTCCCTCCTCCCTCCCTCCCTCCACCTTCAAGTAGGCCCCAGTGTCTGTTGTTCCCTTCTTTGTGTCCACGGGTACTCAGTGTTTAGCTCCGACTTGTAAGTGAGAATATGCGGTATTTGGTTTTCTGTTCCTGCATTAGTTTGCTTAGGATAATGGCCTCCACCTCCATCCATGTTGTTGCAAAGGACATGATCTTGGTCTTTTTATGTCTGTGTGTTACTCCATGGTGTATATGTACTACGTTGTCTTTATCCAGTCTGCCCTTGATGGGCATCTAGGTTGATTCCATGTTTTTGCTATTGTCCACACATCTGAGATGTAACCTAATTTTAAGATCATGCTTATAACTTTTTTTTTTTCCCAAAAATGCACTAATTCTGGACTCTGTCAGTTACTGGACTAATTTCTTCCCCACACCCACCTCTACTTCCCTTCTAAAACAATGCTAATTTTGTTCAGATGTCCATGCCTTCCACATTTGCTCAGTTGCCTCAAGGGAAGCCAACCCCACTCCAGTTCTTCAGTACACCCTGATTCGTGTTAAGAATTCCCATTCAGATTCCCCTTGCCAGTGACTGGCTTGGGGAAATGACCACTTGGTAAATTCCAGCTAATGAGTTGTGGAGGGAAATCTACTGGGATTGGGGTTTTCTGGGAAAGTGTTGAGAAGAGAGACTGCACTGTAAGAGGAAGTCTCCCTTCTTTTCCTATATATTGGGCCAGGAAGTGCCGCATGCAGTTGCTACAGCCATCTTGCCAATAGCTCCAGGAGGATGTGGAGGGAGGACAGATTCTACCTCGCTAGTATAGACATCCCTAAGCTACTGAATCTACTACCCCAGAGCCCACATTACCTCTTATCTTTATGATGTTAAAGTTTTTCCGTTCTTGAAACCAGTTTGTCTAAGTTTTCATTTCTTGCAAGTGAAAGCATCTTTCATTGAATCACTTGCCAAAAGTTATAATTTAAATCACTTTAACTGGTTCTTTCTTTATTTTTTTTCGAGACGGAGTCTCGCTCTGTCTCCCAGGCTGGAGTGCAGTGGCACGATCTCAGCTTATTGCAACCTCTGCCTCCCTGGTTCAAGCAACTCTCTTGCCTCAGCCTCTTGAGTAGCTGGGACTACAGGCACAAGCCACCATGCTTGGCTAATTTTTTGTATTTTTAGTAGAGACAGGGTTTCACCATGTTGGCCAGGATGGTCTTGATCTCTTGACCTCGTGATCTGCCCTCCTCGGCCTCCCGAAATCCTGGGATTGCAGGCATGAGCCACCATGCCCAGCCTTAACTGCTTATTTCTTAATATGATTATAGGCTATCAGCAATAGAATCACATTGGTAGTTTCTTAAAATACACTTTCTGGGGCCCCACTGCAAATACATTGAATCAGAATTTCGGTGGGGCACCTACATTCCTATACACACAAAGACAGCAGAAATAATAGTGAAAACTTGATGAAATGATTTAAAAAAAATTATCCAAAACTTGCAAATAAAGCTGAGAATGACTCCATGTCCTTTCAGTGTGAGTGTTGAAAAAATTCACCCAAGATTGATCATACAGAAGAATGCACCTGTGTTTAGCTGCAGTTTGCTGTTTTGTTAGAACCAGATACTTTAAGTTGTACGTTAACTATGTTTTCTGTCTTGGAGAAAAATAACTCCTTGTGGTGATAGTTTAGTGACCCTGTAGAACGTTACCCAGTTTTGACTCTGTTAGTGTATTTATTTCTGCATCCTTTTGGCCAACATATGATATAAATCCTCATTCCTCAATTTCTCCTTTTAACCAACCTTGCTGTTGTATTGGTTTCTTCATTAATTAATGAATTAAATAAAATTTTTGACACATATTCATTCCATATTTGTAGGAGAGTCATGCTTTTTTAAAATTGAAGATTATACTTTAACGGGATTCTCAGCTCCTTTGCTCATGTTTCTCCCCCCAAGGAGCTGTGGCATGGTTCCTTCCTCATTACTAATAATACTTGCTTATCTTGTTACCTGCAGAAAAAAGGTAAGGAAAGGACTAAGTTTTCCCTTTTGTACCAGTGGCTATTTGTGTGTTTCTAAAACAAGCATGATTGAGGTTGCTTTTACCTTTGGCCACTGTTCTTGGCAATTATAAGCAGTGTCTCAAATGCATTTAGGTGCTGAGCTAATTTTCTGTTTTATTGATCAAATGATATTTCTGGTCTCTGGAACACATTTAGAGCACTCAAGGTAGGTGTGACCCAGAGTTTTAATTAGACACTAGTTAAAATCTAATTTCTAGCAACTCGTATGATCATTTGGGGCAAGTTTCTTTGAGGACAGAGTAGCCTAGTGGAAGCCATCAGCCAAGCAGTCCTGGGTTTGAATCCTAGCCCGTGATCACTGCATGCTGTTGGGCAGATTCATTAAAGTCAGTTTTCTTTCATATGAAGAGGGGGTAATAGCAGCTACTTCACAATGTAGTTCTTTAGGTGAGAGGGAAGAAGCTGAATGGAGCAGCTCAGAGCTTACCTCTAAGACTAGGTGCTCAGGCCGAATTCAAATTCTGCCACATAGAGGCTTGTGGTTCTGAATGAGTTACCTAATATCTTTGAGAATCATTTTCCTTACCTGAAAAGTAAGTAATAGTTCCTGCCTGATAGGATTACAAAGAACATCAAAGGAGAATTCGTCCCATTCTTCAACACTAATTGTTTGAGTACCACTTTCATATATTTTGCTATGTTTCTATCCCATCTTGTATGCTTATCACAAATCTTGCTACATTGGCACCACTTCTACTATCACTTACTTGATATTTTCATTTAGTTAATTTCATTAGGTAAATATTTATTGACAGTCTATTTTCTAGAAACTGTGGAGGTTTTGAGGGTGTAGCAGTTTACAAATAGGGCCAAAGCTCCTGCCCTCATGTGGTTTATGTCTCAAGTAAATTTGTTTTAAACAGACACTTGGTATCACCTCCATTAATTGGAAAACAATGTCAAATGGAAAAGATGGTGACTTGAATGAAAATTGTGAAAGCAAAACAATGTTGGTTTTTACAAATTCTAGCTAGATACAGTCTCCCTTTCTTTGTTTAAAAAATAGATTTTTCACTTTTAGAGGGGTGTTTGAGACATACTAGTGCCACACTGCAGCCTCTCCTTGATGTTATTGGGAAAATCAATAAAGAACCAGAAAGGGGGCAGTTTTTCTCACTGTGGGATTCAGTGTTGTTTTATTCTATGGGCCCAGTTGACTCCAAGTTGACTGCACTTATCGGCAGGTGCACAGGACAGATTCCACCCTTTGGTGTCCCCACTTGGATTCACATAAAGCAGGTTAACACAGTCCCAGGCACAGAGCTCAGAGGGAGATAACTTTTGGCTGCAGCAAGATTCATCATAAAAGAGGGCACATTCTTCTGTGCATCTGCATGGATAGGAAAGGTCTGGGTATCCTCTGCAGGGTTATTAATTACACATAGATTTCACGTGTGTTTTCACGAGGCTGCGATTTCATGATTGCATCTTAGAATGTGCCTTCAGAGCTCTGAGAGCTCCTGGGCGTCTTGTCTTTGTATCATTTGGCTCCTCGTACTAAAAGCCACATCCTGTTATGTTTGGTTGCTAGGTGGAGAAATGTTATCATGGGCTTCAGCAATAATTTATCCACAAGCTCAAGGAGTTGTCATGTTCTCTGACAGTGAGCTGCAGTACTTTATCAGCTCGCCTGTAAATCAGGCGTGTGTGGGTGCGCATGCCAGCACTGTTTGATCTCTCGCAGACACTGTAATAATCTGCTTTTGTCTGATTGATTCCTTCACATCACCATGCACATTGCAACAGAGAGTGGAGTGCCCTCTGTTTATCTCGGCTGGTCATCTGCAGGAGGCCAACAGGGCAGAAAATGCTCTTCATGCGGAGATGTAAGAGTTTTTGGAATTAGGGCCTTTCCATCATATCCCCGAGCTGGTTTCGTTCAATAAATCAATGATAGCAGAATTGAATGCACCATAAATACCTCAAACCATATCTCTTACAAGAATGTAAGAGTAATTCATAGAAACAGGAAAGGTAACTTTGTGAGAAAGAATTACGACCCCTACAAGCCACAGACATTCAGGGCTTTTTACTGCCTGTGTTCACATCTCACCCCTTGAACTTTGGGGGAAAACGAATACACTGCTGGCGGGTGTTTGCTTCCAGAAAGTGCAGCAGGTAAAATGGAGTAGAACAGATGCTGTCGAGACTGATCACTGCTTTTCATCTGACACCGAGCTTTTCTCAATTTCTGTTGGCTTGTGTTACATGTGGTCCGACTTCATCCCTGATGTCAAGGGATGCATCCCATCATCATAATGGAGCAATTTGGACTCTGTCATTTGGTGGTTTATGAGTCGCCCTTTTGCCACCCCCACACCAGACCCACCCTTCCACGAGGATTGTCAACCTTTCTGATGCTTTAAATGTCTTCCCACCAGGCAAGCCGAGTCCCTGTTTCCTGGGCTCCTAATTGCTGACAGGTAGTTTGGGACACATTTTGGCGTCTCCAGCCCCCAGAAGTTGGGCTGAAATCTGTGAGCTGATTACTGCCTTGAGTGTGGCAGCAGCTTGCTGTGCTGTGACCCAGGAGCCATCCCCAGTGTCCACGCCTGCCCCAGTTGAAAGCAGAGGTCAAGCTGTATTGTAGATGTGATTGACTAAAATCCCATCGGAGAGGAGGATTGTGTCGTAGCATCCCCCTCTTGGATGGCGGCAAGATGAAATTACATGAGGAAGTCTTTCAGCACAGAAATGAATGTAGCTCTAAAAAAAACAAAAACAAAAACAAAATCAAAAATAAAGACAGCTTGAGTTGACTGTTTAGTGCAATCGAAGGCATGCAGTTGTTCTTATTTTCATCATAGTAGTCAATAATATTAATGATTATTTATTCCAATCCTATCGTGTGCTCAGACATAATTCAGTTACCTGATAGACACTATTACAAACCGTATATATTAGTGGTTAGAGCACAAGTAGGCAAACGACAGCCAGTGGGCCAAATCCAGCTAGTTACCTGTTTTTGTCAGTAAAGTTTTATTAGAACACATCCACACTCATTTATTTACATATCATCTATGACTGCTTTTCCCTACAACAGCAGAATTGAGTAGTTGTGACAGAGACTGTGTGGCCTGCAAAGGTGAAAATACTATCTGGCGACCCTTTAAAAAACATTTGTTGTTGACACTTGAGTTAGAGGATTGCTTTGGTGCCAGACTGCCTGTGCAAACCCTGACTTTACCACTTAACAGCTGTGAGGCATTGGGCAAGTTACATAACCTCTTTAAACCTTGGTTTTCTTTCGTGTAAAATGGAGATTATAATAATGTTGGCCAGGCACGGTGGCTCGTGCCTGTAATCCTAGCACTTTGGGAGGCTGAGGTGGGTGGATTGCCTGAGCTCAGCAGTTCGAGACCAGCCTGGGCAACACGGTGAAACCCCATCTCTACTAAAATACAAAAAATTAGCCAAGTGTGATGGTGTGTGCCTGTAATCCCAGTTATTCAGGAGGCTGAGACAGGAGAATCACTTGAACCTGGGAGGTGGAGGTTGCAGTGAGCCGAGATTGCACCACTGCACTCCAGCCTCAGTGACAGAGTGAGACTCCAGCTCCTAAATAAATAAATAAAAATAATGTTTATCTCACTGAGTTGGTGGTGGTGTAATGAGCACTGCCATGGTTTGAATGTGTCCCCCAGATGTTCGTGCGTTGGAAACCTAATCCCCAAATTTATGTTGATGGTATTTGGAGGCAAGGCCTTTGGGAGGTAATTAGGATTAGATGAGGTTATCAGGGTGGGGCCCTGTTGAGAGGACTAGTAGCTTTATAAGAAGAAGAAGAGAGACCCGACCTGACATACTATTGCCCTCTTGCTGTGTGATGCCCTCCACCATGTTATGACACAGTAAGAAGGTCCTCACTAGATGCCGGTGACATGTTCTTACACTTCCCAGCCTCCAGAAACATGAGCCATATAGACTTCTATTCTTTATAAATCACCCACTCTGTAGTATTCTGTTATAGCAACAGAAAATGGACTAAGACAAATATGTTAGCCATAACTCAACTGGTAACAGTATTCTTTCTGAACATTGTGTAATTTGTTCTCTTGTGCCCACTCTGAGCAGATACATCTGTTCTTTGCCTGGCATTTAGGTGCTGATGTCCTGCATGTTTTGTACCTGTGCATTTGCTTGCATGAATTTATGGGAGTGGACATGTGCAGCCCAGAACATTTGAGAAAGATCATGGCAGAGTTACAGGCTTCACAAACCATGATGCTTTTTACAAGTACTTTAAATATATTCTCAAAGTTAGTTGAAGGGTTTATTCCAAAGTCTGCACAAAATCCAGTTAGTCTGGCTGTTCAAATTAGTATGACAGTGGCCCCAGTGGTGTTACAGGATGATTTACAACATATTTGAGAGTACATATTTGCTCTTTACAATTTTAAGAGGGCTTAGACCTAGTTTAAAAAAATTGAAGGTTAAGTTACCTATATGAAACCTTCAACTCCTGAAAACTGGATTTTGAAATCCATGCTTTTATACTCTATCATAGGAGTCACAACATTTTTCTGTATAGGGCCAGAGAGTACCTGTTTTAGGCTTGCATCTGTTGAACTCTGCCACTGTAGCACAAAGCAGCCATAGACAATATGCACACAAGTGGTTTAGTGTTGCTGTAACAGAATATCTGAGGCTGGGTAATTTATAAAGAAAAGAGGTTTATTTGGCATGCAATTCTGGTGACTGGAAGCTTCCAGATTGGGCAGCTGCATCTGGTGAAGACTCTTACTGCTTCCACTCATGGTGGAAAGAGGCAGGGGAGCAGGTGTGTGCAAAGAGATCACATGGTGAGAGAAGAAGCTAGAGAGAGAGAAACCAAAAAAGCCAGGCTCTTTTTAACAACCCACTCTTGGAGAAACTAGTCCATTCCTGTGAGAGTGAGAACTCACTCACCCCTATGGGAGGGCATTACTCTATTCATGTGAGCTCCATGGATAAAACCCCAACACCTCTCACTACTTCCCACCTCCCAGCACTGCTGCATGGGGGCTCAAATGTCATCATGAGTTTTGGTGGGGGTTGGACCACATCTAAACCACAGCAAATGGGTGTTCCTATAAAACACTGCTTACAAAACAGGTGATGGGCTGTTGGCCCAATCAGCCAATCTTGCTCTACCATATCTTTAAAAACTCATATTTAGTGCTTGTCCTCAGTTCCTGATGGGTATTAATTTATTAATCCTAACAAGGATCTTTGGTGGTAGGTATGTTGATAACTTCATCATTGACTTTTATAGGTGAAAAGTTGAGGGACAAGGAGGTTAAATAATTTGCCCAAGATCCACAGGGCTTGAACTCAGCCTATCTGGTCCCAGAGCTAGTACATTGAGGCACCATTCTATACTGTCTCCTTTAGTCTTAGTGTCCATAGTGCTATTCTTTATATGAAAATTGTCCTTGCTTTTTTTTTTTTTTTTTTTCAGACGGAGTCTCACTCTGTCACGCAGGCTGGAGTGGCGCGATCTCGGCTCACTGCAAGCTCCGCCTCCTGGGTTCATGCCATTCTCCTTCCTCAACCTCCTGAGTAGCTGGGACTACAGGCGCCAGCCACCATGCCCGGCTAATTTTTTGTATTTTCAGTAGAGACGGGGTTTCACCGTGTTAGCCGGGATGGTCTTGATCTCCCGACCTCGTGATCCACCTGCCTCGGCCTCCCAAAGTGCTGGGATTACAGGCGTGAGTCACTGTGCCTGGCTGAAAATAGTCCTTGCTTTTAAATTTCGTTTGTGTGCCTGTAAGGACTCCTTTATGGAAGACAGTTTTAAAACGATTTCTCCCATCCCTAGTTGTGTTTGTATCCAAAACAGAGAACACTCTATCTTTATGGATACTAATGGGTTGGGGTCACTATTTTTCAGTGAATGGGTACTTGAGCCCCCCAAATCCTTGCCACTCAAAATGTGGTCAGCTTTTGTGGGCTTGCAACCAGTGCAGAGTCCAGCACTTGGAAGTGGCTGCATGCTTGGGGTTTAATGCTCTGTGGTTGCCACCCTGAGATTCGTAATTCTATGTTTATTTGTGTTTTGTAAGTGACATCCAAAGGGATATTACTAGTGCCCGGAACTTGGAGCCTCAGCTCACGTTAGTTCCTGCCTTCTGCTCCCTGTCCACTCCCTGGATAGCTTCTTGGCTCCCCACTTCCCGGCACTGTCCAGTGATGGCTGCTGCCCTCTGTCTTGATGGGGCCTCACTCCAGTGAACTTACCTCATGAGCATTCCTGTGTCCAAGAAAGAACAACATTAAAAAGCAAATTTGAAAACACCAAGGCAGATGGAGAGAGAGACTACAAAGAAACATTTTTAAAAATTGCTTTTTGAATAAAGGGGCCAGCATTTTTAGTCTACACTGAGCCTCACCAATTATGTAGTCAGTCCTGGCTGACTCTCAACAGCAGCATTACCTGGGAACTTGTTAAAAATGCAGAATCTCAGGGTGTACCCCAGACCTGCTGAATCAGAATCTGCATTTTTTCCGGGATCCCCAGGTGATTCCTGTGCACATACAATTTTGAGAAGCATAGCCCAAAAGATGGCTTCCAAATGGACCAGATGATCGGATGCTTAAAAGACATCCCAGGCAATTCTGGGGCTCAGCCACTTGTGGGTTCCATAGTCCCATATGGATGTTTCCCAGCCTTCCCTGATGATGATGAGAAACCTGAGGCAAGCTTATAACAGCAGGAACTCCCAGGCTCTCTGCACCAATCTCTGCATCAGACTCTCTGAAGGAGGGTCCTGGGAATACATATTTTTAACAAGCACTCCAGATGACCCTTCTTAGGCAGTAAGTTTGGAAAACTCAACTCTTTATAAATGACACACTAGGACCTAAAGGCATCCCCAAACATCTAACTTGTATCCATAGCTGTCACTTACCTGTAGAACCTGGCTTAACCCACTTGTAATTTATAAGCATTTTAACTAGAGCTGCCTCATCTCAATCATCTGTGTGTTTGCGGGTCACAGTAAAGAGCTGTTTCAGTGCAATGAAAATGAAACCCAGGGTATTCGGGAGTTTTGACATCCAGGCCTGATATCATAAAGACACCAAGGTAAAGCAAGACAACCAGGCCCCTGGGGGTTACGTCTTTGGCAACTGCTGTCAATGTTAGAGAGACGGGGCGGGGTGGGGGGCGGGGAAGAGAAGGAGCAATGCTTCTATTCATCAGTTGTTATTCTGTGCACACAGGTTGTTCTCAAAGACCTTGGACCACTGCGTAGTGGTGGCCAGGAAGGTCAACAGTGTATTAGGTGACATCAGGGATGAACCAAGAAATGGTAGGGCCTCAACCTGGTACAAAACAACAGAGTATTTGGATCTGGGATGCTGAGTGCTGTGTCTGACTGTACTCCCGGGTAAACATAAAGGGGTGGAAATAAGTCCTGCAAGAAATGGGTCCTTTTTGTGGGAGGTACAAAGTGTAGTCACCACCCAAAGTCAGACTAAAGTAACTGGAACTTTTCTGTCCCATGCATAGACTGTGAAAGAGCACTATAGCCAAGAAACCTTATAGAAGCATGGTTTCCAAATAAACCATGCTGGTTGTGAACTCCTGAGGGACGGAGGCCAGAGCAAAGCAGGATGAGCTGTGACCTATCTCCTCTAAAGGGGATGAGTGCCAGCTCAAGCCAGTTATGCATATGTTTATGTATATTCTTATACATATACGTATGCATATGCACACATATATGTAAATGTGTTATACTTTCAGTGTGCACCATTATGGCCATACCATTCACAGCTTTTACCTGCTTTGTTTGACCAAGGACCATGCAGTGCCAGTCATTAAAATTTGTGTATACATATATAGAGAATAATTAACTATGTTACTGCATACTTATTATATGAGTATATAAATTTTATGATTTACATTACATTATACAACATTATATTATGTCATATTGTACATATCTAAACATGTCCCATGTCCTTCCAAATGTCAGACCCTGGCCAAAAGGCTTGACCAACTCTGGATCATCCACTTCGAATTTTTTGTTGAGTAAGCAATAAATGTCCTTATGGTTTGTACTTGTGCTATTCAAAGTGTGGTTCTTGGATCAGCTGCATTGATATTCCCTAGGATCCTGTTAGAAATGCAGACTCTTAGGCTCCATCCCAGACCTGTTGAATCAGAATCACCATCTTAACAATCATCCCAGGTCATGCATGTGCACATTAAAATATGAGGAGTGGTCTGGGCGTGGTACCTCACACCTGTAATCCCAGCTCTTTGGAAGGTCGAGGTGGGCGGATCACGAGGTCAAGAGATTGGGACCATCCTGGCCAACATGGTGAAGCCCTGTCTCTACCAAAAATACAAAAAAATTAGCTGGGCTTGGTGGCATGCACCTGTAGTCCCAGCTCCTTCGGAGGCTGAGGCAGGAGAATTGCTTGAACCTGGGAGGTGGAGGTTGCAGTGAGCCAAGATTGCGCCACTGCACTCCAGCCTGGCAACAGAGTGAGACTCAGTCTCAAAAAAAAAAAAAAAAGAAAAGAAAAGTGCTTGTTTAAGTAGACTAAGCCTTGTTCTTTTATTTGGGGCCTTTTCTGATGCTGTTTCTTTTCCCTGAAAACACTTCCCTAGCATCCTTTGCTTTGTGCCAGAATCTAGATGCTGAAAGTTCACTCCTGCTGTTGAAGGATTTAATGTCTAGTGGGCCTCTTGACTTGCAAGTCAGTGCTTTTTCTTTTATTCTTAGGCAAGTATGGTAGCTCTTTGTGTTGGTTATCCATTACTGTGTAACAGATTACCCCCAAAATGTAGCAGCTTAAAACAACACATATTTATTATCTCATATTTATTATGGGTCCGGGATCTGGGCACCTCTTAGCTGGGTTGTCTGTTTCATGGTCTTTCCTGAGACTGCAGTCAAGGTATTAGCCAGAGATGGGGTCTCTTCTGAAGGCTCAGCTGGGAAGGCCCCCTTCCAAGCTCAGTCCCATGTCTTTTGGCAGGAGTCAGTTCCTGAAGACTTGTGACACTAAGGCCTCATTTCTTCACTGGCTGACTGGCCGCTGGCCAGAAGCCACCCTCAGTTTCTTGCAAGGTGAACCCCTCCAACATGGTAGCTTGTATTATGAAAGTCAGCAAGAGAGAGACTCAGCTAGCAAGATGGAAGTTACAGCTTTTTAAATCAAATCGCAACAGCCAGTCATGTCTCTGTAGTGCTGTCATATTCTATTGGTAGAAGCAAGTTACTGTATGGGGAGGGAAATCGCATAATGCCATGAATACCAGGAGGTAGGTATCATTGAGGCTAATCCTAAAGTCTGTCTGCCACACCTCTCTGTGTCTCAGTTTTCTTCTTTACAAAATGGGAGAAATAATAAAACCCACTTTATAAAGAGTGAATTCAATATGTGGTTTAAATGAGATGATTTCTCATAAAGCCCTTTGTATTGTTCCTGGCCTGTACTAAGTGCTCAAAAATGTTAGTTGTGCTGCTCTTGTTATATTTGGCGTTTTTAGCAGCACCCTGCTGATTACTATTATTGTCGTTAATGACAATAATTACACAGACAAAGAGCTCAGTAGATATATATGCAAGATATTATGCCAAATATTTTACATATGCTTTCAAATTTAACCTTAATGACAACCATGTGAGGTGGTGGCTAATTTATTAATTTCACCCTTCCTATAATTGACTAAACCAGTGTTTATAAACAACAAACGCAGAATATTGCCCAAGATGATACTGTTTATAGATGGCTAGGTTGGGATTAAAATCCATATTATTGGTCTCTAGATTTAGACTTTTTTTTTTTTTAACCATTATGTATTAGCATATGTTTAATGTGGACATTTTCTCACTGTCTTGTAGGATTTTTTTTGCCATTACTTAGGAGTCCTTGACATAGGCAACAACGCATAGAAGTATGATAGTTCTACCAGTTAATGACTGATATGCTAAACTTTAAGGGGAAAGACCTTATATAGGATAGGTGCTATGGTTTGAATGGGTCCCCCAAAGGTCATATATTAGAAACTTAATTGTTAATGCAACAACAGTAAGAGGTGGGGCATTTAAAAGGTGATTGAGTAATGAGGGCACACCTTTCAAATATGGATTAATGCCGTCATCAGAGGAGTGAGTTAGTTCTAGAGAACTTTAATCTCAAGATTTAATCTTAAGATTAATACCATTATCTAAGGAATGAGTTAGTTTTCAAAAGTGGGTTGTTGTAAAAGTGAGGTTGGCTCACTCTTGCAGTCTTTTTCACAAGCACTCACTTGCTCTTCCACTTTTCCACCATGTTATGATGTAGTATGAGGCTCTCACTAGAAGCTGCTGCCATGCTCTTGAACTTCCCAGCCTCCAGAACCATAAGCCAAGTAAACCTCTTTTCTTTACAAACTACCTAGTCTCTGGCATTATATTACAGTAACAGTATCTTTCCCCCATTTTCGGGGAAAGATAAGTTTCTTTCTTAAATAAGTGTGAAAATTCATTCATTTGTTTCTTCCCCTTACACTGTGGGATGCTGTTGTGGTCTGAATATATGTGTCCCCCAAAATTTATATGTTGGAACCTATTTACCCAATGTGATAGTATTGAGAGGTAGGGACTTTAGTAGGTGGATGGGTTATGAGGGTGGAGCCCTCATGAATGGGATTAGTGTCCTTGTAAAAGAGGCTTGAAGGAGCCTCCTCAGTCTATCCTTCTACTGTGTGAGGATACAGCTGGAAGGTACCATCTTTGAAGGAGAGAGAGCCAGTCCTTGGCAGACACTGAATCTTCTGGCACCTTGATCTTCCCAGCCTCCAGAACTGTGAGCAATAAATTTCTGTTGTTTATAAATCACCCAGTTTAAGGTATTTTGTTACAGCAGCCCTAACGGATTGAGTTAGGCACCTACAATGTAAGAGGCATCCCTAAGTGTCAGCCCTTGAGGCTGCTGAGGTGAGTATAAAGCATCATCCTTGTTCTTCCTCAGTGTCCAGTCTTATGACTATGCTGTCCACTGCCTGTTGGGCTGCCTGAGATAGAGATATGTAGTTGTCCTCAACATCCATCATTCTCTTGATCCTTTACTAATAAGTCCCTTAATTGTATTTGGAAACATGGTGGCCCAGCTGAAGACTGCATTTTCCAGCCTTTTTTGAGCTGGAGCTGGGCAACAGAATGTGGGAAGAAGTGATAATCAGATCTTTAAAGGGTGAAGACATTTCCTCTAGTCTTCTGTCTTTGAGCTGCCCTTTCTTCCTCTTTTTGTAATGTGCCTGGGATTGATTTCATCCTTGCTCCAGGGACCTGCAGCCTGGTCAATCACATCATCAGCTTCTTCCTGGTCATTGTGATGTGCCCATATCACATCCACCCAGGCCTGACCAATTGAGTATCCCATTTCTCCCTGTCTCAGTGACTGGTTCAGGGGTATGTGTAGATGACCCCAAATCTAGACTAGTAGAACACAACTTTGGAACTTTCATCACAATATTGGGAAGAGGAAAGTGGCTACCTTCGTGCTGAACCTACATGGTTGGACGATGTGTAACTCAAGAACTGCTGGGTACACTATGTGGCTAGAACGTGGCTGAGAGGGAAGGTGATACTGATGAAAACAGAGCTGCAAGATGGACAAAAAGAGATCTCACACTATTGTCTGAGGCTCCCCGTTCATCCCTGCCAAAGCCCCTTGTATGCTGGGACTTTTCATTTTTGTGAGATAATAATCTCCATGCTCTTAAAAGTAAGTTTTAAAAGCATTTATTTATTTATTTATTTATTTATTTATTTATTTATTTATTTATTTTGAGTAAACCAGTTTAAATGGAAGTCCAGTCCCTTGAATCTGAAAAAAATTCCTTTCTGATATCATAACAGTTCTTACACTTTGTGATTGGGGATTGTTAGGAAAATTAAATGAGATAATTCATGTGCAACCCTTAGCACAGTGCTGAGATAGTGTCTGATTAATGCTTACTCTTCTCGTTCTTACTATTGGAAAGAGAAAATGTAAACTCATGTTATGTTTTGGACATTGAAACTTACTTTAAAATGGTTTATGATGACGACATAGATTTGTAGACCTGCCACCACCAATTCATAGACCAGCCACATTGGTGGACCCCTGTTTTCCAGGGCTTTTGCTATGGGGGACATACAGAGAGGCAAGTTACAGGCCTACCCTGAGGCTATTATAGGGGAGGCAGGGGGAAGCCGTGGCTAACAGCATGGATCCTGGAGTCATATAAGCTCCAGATTTTCCTTCCATCACTCATTAGCTGTGTGACTTAAGTCAGCAAATTTTACCTCTATGCCTCTGTTTCCTCTTCCTTGAGATAAAGATGATACCTGTTTGAAATTAAAGGGGTGAATGTGTGTGTTAATGAGCCCCGTGTCTGATATTGAGCAAGTTCACTCACCTGCACCTACCTGCATCCACCTTTACTCATCTGCACATCCATGCCCATAATATACTGTCATAGAAAGTGAGTGTTATAGACAAGTTGGGGGTCAATTAATGGAAGGCATCACTTCCCATAAAAGTTTTTAAAATATCATTGATCATATTATATTACCTCGTAATATAAATTCCTAGCTTGCAAACTGTCTTCTAACAAAAATCTTATCTGTATTTTTTCATTTATCTCTAGATCCCAGCTCAGTGCTTGGCACAGAATAAAACATGATTGAAGTTTTCTGTATGAATCTTTTTTCTTTATCACATCCTTTTTGACTCAAAGACTACAGATCACTTCCTGACTGGGTGCCCTGAATCCAGCCCTGTCCCCTTTGGCCCATTCACTGTGAATTCATTTGTGAGCACTTGGTCACTGAGTACCCACTAGGGGCCAGGCACATAGACAAGTGGACAAGATAGTCACCAGCAGCGGACAAGAGAGTCAAGGAATCCACCTTTGTGGGCTCAGAGTCTAGTAAAAAAGATGGATGAATAAATGAATATGTATTATAGTAGCAGGAAGGGATGAGGACTCTGGAGAAACATAGACCAAGATAAAGGATAGAAAGTGGCAGTGGATGTTTCTTTAGATCAGTTCCTCAGAGAAGACTTATTCAAAGAGGGGACATTTGAGCAGAAATCTGAATGAAATAACTGGGTGAATGAAGCAATGTGGCCTGCTGGAGGTGGGGGGCCGGAAGGAATAGCAAATGCAGAGGCTCTGGGGCTGGAGCTTGCTTGCCTTGTTCAAGGAACAGCGAGGGGCCAGTGTAACTGAGCTTAGTGAGTGTGGCTGGAGAGATGAGGTCGAAAAGGCAGTTCTTCGAATATATTTTAGAAATGTGTTTTTAAAATCCTGCATTTGATTTTCACATTAGTAATCACACCACATCAGTAATCACAGCTTTCTGTGACTTCCAGTTGCTCTTCAAATAACGTCTTGCATGGATTTAAAACAATGTTGTTAATTTTTAATTTTTGTGGGCACATAGAGTTGTATATATTTAAAGGGTATGTGAGATGCTTGGCTACAGACATGCAATGTGAAATAAGCACGTCATGGAGAATGCGGTGTCTATCCATCCTCCCAAGCATTTATCCATTGAGTTGCAAACAATCTGATTATACTATTTGTTTCAAAATGTACAGTTATTATTGACTATAGTCACCCTATTGTACTATCAAATAGTACATCTTATTAGTCACCCTGTTGTACTATCAAATAGTACATCTTATTTATTCTTTTTTTTTTTTTTTTTTTTTTT
>NW_012101920.1:1471187-1528947 GCF_000951045.1 Mandrillus leucophaeus
TACCTGCACCCACCTTTACTCGTCTGCACATGCATATGCCCATAATATACTGTCACAGAAAGTGAGTGTTATAGACAAGTTGGGAGTTAAAAAATCCAGAGGCAGGAACAGTGGGCCTTGATGGCCTGTAGGGAGGGGTCAAGGGAACATTTGAGAAAGGTTTCTGGAGGTGATGTGCTTGGAGATGATACTGGGAATCAGCATCAACCTGTACTCTGGGACGCAGATGAGGATCTCTTGGATTAGGGGTGAGATGAAGCTAACGTTTTAAAAATATGAAGCCTAGGAAAATCTAAACCATGAGAAAAAAGAGAAACTTTCTCCCCCAAAATGCAACTGCATTGTATGGAGCAGGAAGAGAGAAGTCGTGGACCAGCTGAAGTGACAATCAGGAGGATGCACTGGGGGTGTTGTCACCGCGTTTCCTAACAGATTACAAAGCCTCCTTACTGAAGAACTGACCTTTTAGTTTATACCTGAGTGACACAGGCTGCAGCATTTCCCATAATGAGAAGGTGAATGGAAAAAGTGTGTCTTAAGCCCTTTCTATCATGTTTAATGAGAGGTGAGTTTTTCTCTACAATTTCTTAACGAAATGCTTCCAACATGACTTTTAAATAGAAAGGAAAACCTTATCATTTTGTGTACTCCTGTGGCTCTGCATCCCCTGAGCTGGGATGAGTCAACAGAAATTATAACACGAAAAGGAAGAAGTTTCCACGAGGACCCCTCATGCAGGTTTGTGCTCACTTTCCCTGATGAAATGATGGCGTCTCCTGTTTCCTCACGCTTGCAGCGTTCACGTTGTTTCCATCGCCCTGAGAGATGCTCCACGCCGGTTACATCACTCTGTGGCTGTCACCATCTGCCCGTCTTTGGGGGACATGACAGAGTGAGGTTTAGAAAGAAGTATGTCTGAAAGGATCACATACTAAATGGTCCAAGAAGCATATCAGTATTTAAAAATTATCCAAAATCATGGGCTATCGGACCTTCTGGGTATGTGGTCACTCTTTTCATATGAACGGGAACCATCATAAGAGTATCCAATGCCTAAAATATTTGCTTTTTCATGTGAAATTATCTAAAAACAAATTGACCCAAACAAAACAAAAACAAATAAGCGCTCCCTCTTATCTGGATTTCGTTAAAATAAAGTGAGGCTAAAGGTGTTTTTACTTTTTTGTGTGTCTGTTCTCAATTAAACTCATAAGCACTTCATAAATCTTCCATCTGGGTAACGTAACACTGTACAGTGCATTTTAACTGGAATATTTTGTTTTCCGAGTGCTGCGGAAGATGGAAACCGCTGAGCCCTGGCTGGGGCGGAGCCTGCCAGGCCACATTCTGGAGTTTCTGGAGTATCACAGGTGAATTCTTTGTCCTGTGATGGTGCAGAGAAGGGGTTTCAAAGTCACATGGAGTTACTTCCAGTTCTGACTTCTTGCTTTTCTAAATTTTCTTGGTCCTCTTTTTAAGATTCATTTTTTATTTCCCTCCAGTGAAAATGTCTCTTATTTCCTTTCATTCTCCTCCTCCCTTTCCCACATACCAAGACACTTAATTGAGGGTTTAAGCTTGTTGGCTAATAGCTAATCAATGTTTTCTTTGGCTTGGGAATATGGATAATGTGTTTATACTATTTGTAACCTACTTTTTCCTAAAAGGAAAATGAGGTAGTATACACACACACACACACACAAACAGCAAGAAATGTAAAACAATAAAAATGGAAATTTGGGGTCAGGGAAGGTAGAAATTAAAGTATGAAATAAAAAATGAATAACAAAATAATCCAGTAAGTATATCACCAAGCCTGACTACTATCAAGCTTCATAGTTTTCTCTGAGCTTCTTGGTAGCCAAAGAGAAAAGGGGGTGAATGGAACAACTGGTTCCATAATTCTCATTTTCTCAAGGAAAATCCAAAGTATTTCTAATCCTTTTGATGAAGAGCATTTTATAAACCTGAATTTTGAGGAGCATCTCACACAGGGGCAAGGGGAATAGCGGAATTGAAGATCAAACAGAATGGTGATTTTCATGGGATAGTACTTGGTAGTATTGTTCAAGAAAATCCAAGGACGTGACATTAAAACAACTCAGTGAGGAGGACTCCATGCAGACATTGTGGTTCAAGAACAAGGCATATTGGTAGGGGGAATAATTAGGAGAATCTGATATACAGCATGGTTACATAGGGAAATGTCATACTACGTCTATAGAGACGGTCCCCTTTGGTGACTGACAAAAGACATGATGAAAACCATCTGTTTAAGATGGGGAAAATGTAGGTGGAGTTGCTGCATTCTCACCTGGGAACACCGAGCTCACATGTGATTCATAGGGACACATTTAACCTCTTGAGTAGATTAATGGCTTAGTTGACAGGGACTGCTTAATTTAAGAGTGATATCATGGGGGTTGCCCAGGCAGAGTAGTACATGTCTGGCTGTGACTGAGGCTAGGCCTCTCAGGCAGAGCTTTTAATATGCCTTAGACAGAATGTTACACCTTGTTGTGCCTCAATCTTTTTAATCATTGCTAATGATGATAATAAAAATAATGACAATATTCAAGGCAGAGGCAAACAAAGAAAAGGCAGTGACTTGTAGAGTGGAGTGAGGTGTTGTGGAAAGAAATCCCAGGCTGGAAATGTGGGGTCCATTTCTGGCATTGGCTTAAACATGCTATATAACCCAGGTGATTCTTTTACATCTCCCATTTCTCTAATTTGCAAGAGAGGCTATTGTAGTGGTTCTCAAATTGTCAGGTTTTGGCCAGCAGCATTGGTATCAGCAGGGAATGAAATAAAAAATGCAAATTCTTTGGCCCCAGACCTACTGAGTCATAAACTCCAGGAATGGCCCTCAGTGGTTTGTTTCTTTATTTACTATTATTTTTAATTTATTTTTTATTTTATTTTTATTTTTTGAGAGAGTCTTGCTCTCTCACACAGGCTGGAGTGCAGCGGCAGGATCTGGGCTCACTGCAACCTCCGCCTTCCAGGTTCAAGTGATTCTCTTGCCTCAGCCTCCTGAGTAGCTGGGATTACACGCACCCATCACAATGGCCGGCCAATTTTTTGTGTTCTTACAAAATATAAAAGATTCATTTTTTATTTACCTCCAGTGAAAATATCTCTTATTTCCTCTCATTCTCCTCCTCCCTTCCCCACATACCAAGACACTTAATTGAGGGTTTAAGCTTGCTAGCTAATAGCTAATCAATGTTTCACCATGTTGGCCAGGCTGGTCGCAAACTCCTGACCTCAGGTGATCCACCTGCCTCGGCCTCTGAAAGTGCTGGGATTACAGGTATGAGCCTCCGCACCTAGCCTAAGCAGTTTGTTTCTTAACAAGCACTCTCAGTGATTCTGATGCATGCTCAAGTTTAAGAACTATCAGGCCTTTGAATTAAGTCTCCTTCCATGTGTATGTTAGATTGACATAAAAATGGCCCCAATTCTCCATCCCTCTTTGTATTTACACCTTTTGAAAGCTAGTCCTATTAGGAGGTAGAGATCTTGGATATTCTTGAATATTTGAAATTTGAATTCTTGAATATTCTAAAATATTGAAAATTCTTGAATATTTACTTCCTTTGCATCTTGCTTTGGCCAATAGAATGTGGCAGAAGTGATGGGGTGCTGTTTCGAAGCCACTCAGTTCTCTTGCCCTTTGTTTCTGTTTCTGTATGTCTTGTGCTCAAGTTTTCAGAACCTTGTACAATCCTGAGAATGAGCCTGGACCAACTTGCTAGAGGATGAGAATGGGTATGAAAGAGAGCTGAGTCCTTCCTACACAGGACATCCTAGACCAGCCACCTCCAGCCAGCCTGCTAGCTGACCAAGGTGCATAAGTCAGCTCTGCCTGATAGAAGTTGGGCCTGACTTAGTCCAGAGGACATACTAAGCCAACCTACAGACTTGTGAACTACAACAAATGGACATTGCTTTAAACCACTGAGTTCTGTGGTTGTTTGTGATATAGAATTATTGTGGTAATAGATAACTGGTACATGATGGAAATGCCACAATTCTGGAAATCTAAGTGTCCTGACCTTAAATTTGTGTTAGGAATCTCAAAATCACATAAAGCAATGTAGCTTTATTTTTCTTTAACTAAATGTGTATTATCTTCTGAGCCCCTATTCTCTTAGGAGGTGGGAAATTACTTATTTGTTTGTTTGTGTTTAAGACAACGTCTTCCTCTGTCGCCCAGGCTGGAGTGCAGTGGCACAATCACAGCTCACTGTAGTCTCAACCTCCTGGGCTCAAGCATTCTTCCACCTTAGCTTCCCAAGTAGCTGAGACTACATATGCATGCCAGCATGCCTGGCTAATTTTTAATTTTTTTGCAGAGATGTGTTTATGATGCTCAAGCTGTTCTCAAACTTCTGGGCTCAAGTGGTCCTCCTACCTTGGCATCCCAAAGAGCTGGGAATACAGGCATGAGTCACCATGACTTGCCAGAAGTTAGTTATTTAATTTCTAGTTAATTCCAGGTAATCTAGGTCAATATGTTTATGTTATCTTTATGTAAATTTTCATCAATAACTCCTGTTCTTCTCTCCCTCTGGGTGCATGAGAAGATGGCACTTCCTTACCTCCTTGAAGTTAGGTGTGACCATATGACAGTTTTCCCCAATGCAATGTGAGCATAAATGAGTTACTTCTGAGTGGAAGCATTGAAGAGTTTGTATGCAATTGTCCATTTTCTTTCTTCCTTTACCTTCAGTTGTGGAAGGATGTATTGACAGACAAATACCTCCAAACTGAAGTAGCCTCAGATGCTGTGCTACCACATGAATGACAGATTCCCCAGAGAGTTTTCTGGGCCTGGAGTTGGTTTTTAATGAACAAGAATAAGCCTTCATTTCCAGCCATTAAAGTTCGGAACTGTTTGTTACCACAGCATAGCCTAGCTTATCCTGACTGTTACACCAACTTTTCTCAGTTAACTAAGGGTCTTCCCTGCTTCAAATTCTTCTTCCTCCTAGAGTATTAGTTTGCTAGGGCTGCCAGAATCAAATACCAGAGACAGGGGGTTTAAACAACAGAAATTTATTTTCTCATAGTTCTGGAGGCTAGAAGTCCAAGATCAAGGTGTTACCAGCTCTGGTTTCCTCTGAGGCCTCTCTCCTTGACTGGCAGATGGCTGCCTTTTCCCTGTGTCTTCATATGGTCTTTTGTCTGTGCATGCACCACAGCCTGGTTTCTCTCTGTATCTCCATATTTCTTTTTCTTAATTGCTCAACATCACTAATCATAAGGGAAATGCAGTTCAAAACCATAATGAGATAATATCTCACACCAGTCTGACTGGCTACTATGAAAATGTCAAAAAATAACAGATACTGGTGAGGTTGTGGAGAAGAGAGAATGCTTATACACTGCTGGTGAAAGTGGAAATTAGTTTAGCCACTGTGGAAAGCATTTTGGCAATTTTTAAAAAAACTCAAAGTAGAATTATCATTCGACTTAGCAATCCCATTACTGGGTATATACCTAAAGGAATATAAATTGTTCTGCCATGAAGACACAGGCATGTGTATGTTTATTGCAGCACTATTCACCATAACAAAGACATGAACGCAACCTAAATACCCATCAACAGTAGACAGAATAAAGAAAAGGTGCTATATATATATATATATACACACACACCATGGAATACTATGCAGCTGTAAAAAAGAACAAGATCATGTTCTTTGCAGTAACATGGATAGAGCTGGAGGCTATCATCCCAAGCACACTAACATAAGAACAGAAAACAAAATACCACATGTTCTCACTTATAAAAGGGAGCTAAACATGGAGTACATATGGGCCCAAAGGAGGGAACAACAGACACTGGGGCCTACTTGAGGGTGGAGGATGGGAGGAGGGAGAGGATAAAAAAACTGGGTGATGAAATATTATGTACACCAAACACCTGTGACATGCAAATTACCTATGTAACAAACCTGCACACATGCCCCAGAACCTAAAATAAAATTTAAGAAAAAAGAAATTTCCAAAAAACTCCCAAATAATTTCTTTTTCTAATAAGTCTAACAGTCAAACTGGATTAGGGCCCACTCTAAGAATTTCATTTTAACGTAATCATTTTTAAAAGACCCTATCTCTAAATATAGTCACATTCTGAGGTACTAGGGGCTAGGGTTTCAACATGTGAATTTTGGGGGAACACAGTTCGGCTCATAACACCATGGAAAGGCATGCATGTTCTAAAGGGGTATAGGTAGGACTACTACTGGGACAGGAACAGCAGTGACTTGAATGTCCATCGTGTATACTGGCTGCCAGTGGAGGGCGGTCTTGAATATTGCTACTGGCTCTCTGACTGCACATTTCACATGGCCCTGCATTCTGCATGTCCTGACCCAGTTCATCTACCTGCTCTCTTGGTCATGTTGCATTATTTCTGACCACATAGAGAAAGAGAGAAAAAGGCCACTCTGGGCACACTGGTCTGGACAAGCCTATGTATTGGGAACTTCCCCAGGCCCAGTTCTATAACTAAGAACGTGCCCACAAACCTCATCACCTCTTTGAATTCCACCCAGGGAGCAAGTTCCAGCACGCTTTCCTTTTGTATTCTTCGAAATTCTCTGGGGTTTCTATCACTCCCCTTTGTTTGGGGGCTGTTCAGCATATGTATGTGTGTAAGTTCTGTGAGTATGTCTGTGTAGATGGGAGCCTAACATTCAGGGACCCGTTCCTGGCATTCCAGGGACCTACAGTTCCACCAGCATCTAAATCTACTTGCTTTGCCTCTTCCTCTCCCAGTCTCTTATTGGATGGGAAAAAATCTTGCTCTGCCTTGTCATATGTTCATATATATATATATATAAAACCTCAAAATTTTGTGCTCAAGCAGTCTTCCCGCCTCATCCTCCCAAGTAGCTCGGACTACAGGCACATATCACCATGCCCAGCTTGTTTGTCATATTAGTCTATTTTCACATTGCTATAAAGAAATGCCTGAGACTGGGTAATTTATAAAGGAAAGAGGTTTAATTGCCTCACAGTTCCGCATGACTGGGGAGGCCTCAGGAAACTTGCAATCATGGTGGAAGGGGAAGCAAACACGTCCTTCTTCACATGGCGGCAACAAGGAGAAGTGCTGAGCAAGAGTGGGGGAAAGCACCTTATAAAGCCATCAGATCTCTTGAGAACTCACTATCATGAGAACAGCATGGGAGAACTGCCCTCATGATCCAGTCACCTCCCTCCCTCGACAGGTGGGGATTACAATTTGAGATGAGATTGGGGTGGGGACACAGAGCCAAACCATATTATTTATCTTATTTTATTTTTGTAGAGATGGAATCTTGCTATGTTGCCCAGGCTAGTCCCAAACTCCTGGCCTCAAGCAATCCTCCCACCTCCACCTCCCAAAATGCTGGAATTATAGGCGTGAGTTACTGCATCTGGCCTTTTTATGTATTTTAAAAATTTTTCTTGGATCTTGGCTTTGAAACTCAAAAGCTGAAACTTTGACACTTTTGTCCTTCAGCTCCTCTGCACTAAACCTAGCTGGGGAAGGATACACCAATCTCTAGTCTGAATGCTGAAGATTCCCACCATGAGGTGGGAATAAATTACCAGGAATTAAACACATCTCACTTATATCAAAATACTTCCCTCCTCCATTCGAATGCATCCATTTGTCTATTAGGATTTCTTCTTCTACACCAACAAAGCAGACTATAAGTTACATCTTGAAAGAATTTAGTTTTCATGGTAATAACTGAAAAGCTTTGGTTTATAAGACATATTTCAGGGTCCAGAAAGAGGGGGAGAGTTACTTGGTTTTAGCCAACCATTGTGAAAATTAAAGTAGTTCATCTGGATGCAGAGTTTGAAATACCGTGTTGAAATAGAGTATTGCAATATAAGAGCAACACTGATATCACACAGATATTATGAATGCTCCCAAGGAAAGTAAAAACATTTTGAGTGCAGAAATGAATTTGTGATTGATATAAAGAAAAATGAATAGAGAATGATCTATAGCATTTGTCTGAAACCTCATAAAGGCAGTATCTGAATACTGGTTGTTCCCAATTTCATTAGTTATGAATCACTACATGAAGAATGTGTGTCCAAGTTAAACATGAGGGTCTTGGAATTATTTTAAAGAAAAAAATCAGTTTCACCCTCTAGGATGGTTTTCTCCTTATGATCACTTGGGTTTTATATGTTGAGATTAGTGTGTTTAACATCTGATTTCTCGTTTTCCCCCTGAATCTTCATTTTCCATTGTCATTTGGCCCACTTCTGGTTTTTTTCATATCTTCTAAATGTCTTTCAATGTTGTCTTCTTTTTTTGGTTGTTCTTTCCACTCTTTTCTTATTTTCTTTCTCTTCAAAAAGAGAATGAAGGAAAAGCCAAGCAAAATATATTTTAAAAATAAAGGATATGTGTAGGCAAATACTGAGAGATGTAGATCAAGCAGAGATGAATAATTATCAAAGTTTCCAACAACTCTAGCTGTGTTTCTCAACAGGAGGTGACTTTGCCTCCTAGGGGACATTCAAAAGTGTTTGAGGACATTTTTGGTCGTCACAACTTACGGGGAGGATCAGTGCCTGTCCCCGACTCCAGAGTGAAGAATAATCCAGCCCAAAACATCAGAATTTCCAAGAGTGAGAAACCCTGAATCACACATATGGTTTTTTTTATTCTCTCCATTTTTTTAAAAAAAGAATGTATTGCCAGCATTTTACATATGAAGCAGAAAAATCTAGATTCTTTTTTCTTTTTAATTAGGCAAGTGATTAAAAGCCACCTTCTTAGAGAGGGCCTGTGCTCTGCAGTGCATCATAGCCTCTCCTTCCAGCTGTATAAGGCAAATTCAGGGTCCAGAAAGTGGGGGGGAAGCTACTTGGTTTTAGCCAACCACTGTGAAAATTAAAGTCGTTCATCTGGATGCAGTGTTTGAAATATAGTGCTGACAATGGAGTATTGCAATATTCAAAACTCACTTCATTAACTCATATTACTTTCCTGGCCCTTGCAGTAAATTGAATTTGCAACCCTCTGTGTTCTAGGGTTGGTACATTATGAACCATGGGCCAAATCTGGCCTGCCACGTCTGTTTATAAATAAAGTTTTATTGGAACACAGTCATGTTCACTTATTTCTATGAGCATGCTTTTGTGGCTGGTTTTGTGCTATGTTGAGTAGTTGCAAAATGGACTGTGTGGCCTACAAAGCCAAAAATATTTACACTCTGGCACTTTACAGAAACGTTTGCGAATTCTTGCCCTAATCTGTTGAGTCTGTTGATTATTAGTGTTAGTCTTTGAACTGAGGCTTCCTGTTGGCATAATTGTCAGTATAGACAAGAAATGACAGTGTGTTTAATCACATAAACCAATGTGGATTTCAATTAGGGGAGCCCAACCTCAGTCAACATTTTTCATATATTGATCATTGTAAGAAAACATAGGATTCTCAGTTGAAACATGATTAGATTTCTGAATGGAATATGGGCAAGGCTATTCCCACATTCTGGTCCTGGAATCCCCCCATCCTTGCATCCTTCTCTTCATCCGTCTCCACAGGCATCTCAAATGTGTCCATTTCCCATGGAATATGCATCCTGGGAAATGCCCAGTGATAGCTAACTCTACCAAGGGGATTTGCTTTTTGTTAGGGGCTTTCAAAGTCTTTTCTGCGGTTTATTTTCTTCTGATTCTAATACTTATATTGGTTTTTCATCAAAATTTGGCAACTAATGAAATGTATAATGTTTGAGCATCACTTATTGAACATCACTTTTACTCAGAAATGTGCGAATTAGTAAATATGAGCATGCTTGTGTCCATCTACGTAATACACACACACACACACACACACACACAGGCACTCACCCAGTCACCTAATTTTAAGGACTCTTAACAAATCTTTGAGGTAGCTAGTTTTAAGCAGGTAGAAATTAAGCAGCTTGCCCAAAGTGGATACTGTAGTAAGATTTTAAACACAGACTTGCCTGATTCCAAAACTCATGTTCAGCTTTTTTAGGATATTACTCTACATTTAAGAAGAAAGAAAAAACAATCGGCTGGGTGCAGTGGCACATACCTGTAATCCCAGCACTTTGGGAGACTAAGGCGGGTGGATCAAGGGGTCAAGAGTTCGAGACCAGCCTGGTCAACATGGTGAGACCCATGTCTGTACTAAAATTACAACAATTTGTCAGGCGTGGCGGGCGCCTGTAATCCCAGCTACTCGGGAGGCTGAGGAAGAGAATCACTTGAACCTGGGAGGTGGAGGTTGCAGTGAGCCGAGACCACACCACTGCACTCCAGCCTGGGCAACAGAGCGAGACTCAGTCTCAAAAAAAAAAAAAAAAAAAGAAAAACAATCACCTGTACTGTCCCTCAGAGAAAAAAAAGCTGCCACCTTTTATGGTATTTTCCTCCAGTGTTTTCATTTTTTTTCTTCTATTTGTTAAAGCATTTTTAAGATCATGTTTCAAATATAATTTTATTCTCTTGCTTTTTTCAATTTATTATTTAAGTATGATTTTAAAACCTCTTTGTAAGTATCCTCTTAATGGTTTACTATTTCTTCATATAGGTATATTGTAATTTACTTAACCAACTCCCCTCTGCTGAGCATTGTGGTTATTGCTAGTTTATTCACTGTTTTGAATAAAGAGGCAATGGATACCTTCGAGTGTGAAAAAACTTTCCCTCATGAAACTTCAAAAATCTGAAAAGCTATCCAGAAACATGGAAATGCTATTCTGTAAGAGAGACAGGTGACATAAGTGAATCACTCACTTTGGACCAAAAATTTAAGAGGGCACCAAAAAAAAAAATCTTCATTATTAGCATATAATGGTATAACATTAAAAATTAAATTAATATTAAAATCTCCAAATCCATGAAGAAGAAAATATCAACGTTTTAAATAAAGGCAGGGTCAGTATTACTGAGTTTTTCCTTTAGCCTTAGGCTCCGAGCTGGCTATGCACAGTACTGTTACTCCGTTCAGGCCGTGGGGAGGACGTAATTGGTGTCTGGAAGGAGAAACTCAGAACCACCTTTATTATAATTTATTATAATTATTATGCCCTATGGGAAACTTTCTTCTGAAAAGGTTCAGTATGATGGGCCCAAAACCAGACTCTGGCAAAGACTGCTTGGTTTTAAACCCCAACCATGCCACTTCCTAACTGTGGGACCTTTGTCAAAATGATTCCACTCTCTGGACCTCACTTTCCTGATGTACTGCATGGAGATGATGATAATCATTTACGCCTCCCAGTGGATGAGAGGACTTAGCGAGTCCCTTAGAACAGTGTCTGGCTTGTATAGAGACTCAGTAAATGTTCCCTATTCTACTGCTGCACTGTGAGCCTGCCCCCGAGCTGAAGGCAGCCTGCAGACCTGCTTGCTTTACTCCATTTGGCATTGTTAGATTTTTTTTTTTTAAACTAGTTGCCAACATTCTAAAATCGCTAGATTTCATGTAAAAAATCTGATTTTTTTTCCCTCACAAAAATCAGAAGACCTGGCAAACCTGGGGCTAGCTGTGTCTTCCCTAGTGGTAATATTTGGTCAAATCTGCAAACCAGAAGATGGAAGTTCTCTCCCGTTTACCCTAAACTAGGGTTGCCAGAGTTAGCAAATAGAAAAGATATGACATCTGGATAAATTTGAATGTCAGATAATGGTTTTTAGCATAAGTATATCCCATGCAATATTTGGGATATACTTATACTAAAAGATTGATTTATTGTTTTTCTGAAATTATGAGACATATGCTAAAAATCATTTGTTTACCTGAAACTCAGATGTAACCAAGCTTCCTTTATTTCTCCGTCTACCTCTTCCAACCCTCCCCCTCTGCCTATACCTTACAGCTTCATTGGCCTGTGACTTCCACTTAACCTCTGTAGACATCAGCATTGAGGACCTTGGGATCACATATAAAAATACCAGCAGAGGTTATCTTCCATAAGCAGCACTGTATATCATCACTGCAGTGCAGTTTTAAGCTATTGGATAAGCTTCCCTGAAGTCTGGGGGCCTTTCCATGATGAAACTGGGGGAAGGAATCAAATCATGTAACACTATCTCAGCGCCATTGAGTCCCCTGAACAAATGCTCGTGCGTGGACATGAAGTTAGAAGAAGGCGGAGCTTTCTACATTCTCTTGCTGCTGCTTTCAGATAGGGAACCAGGTCTGAGAACATTCCCATTGAAGTAGCATCTCTTAGGGCCAGGGCATGAAGGATGGTGATGTTTTCCTACCTCACACTGAGGGACCCTGCCAAGGAGGGCAGCTGCTTTTAAGAGCCACCCATGTCCCTGCTTGATGAAAGAGAGAGGTAGATACCATTAGCATGGTGGCTGTGTGTATGGACTGAAGATTCTCTTTCTGGCTTCTATCAGATGGAAACACAAATCTTAGCAGGCAGATCAGGATCAGCTCAAGCAGCATCTCTCCACCTCAGCACTATGAAGTACTTCTTTGTAGTGGGGACCGTCCTGTGCATTGTAGGATGTTCAACAGCATCCCTGACCACCACCTACCAGACGCCAGTAGCACATCCCCTCTGCCCCCATCTCCTTGCCATAGTTGTGTCAACCAAAATCATCTCCACACGTTGTTAGGCATTTTCTGGGCGGCAGACTCACTCCCACTTGAGAACCACTGTACTAGAAATATCACCATGAGAATGGAGTAGGCCACACACGCCTTAACCCATTTATGCTGGAGGTTGCAAATTTTTTTGTGTGTGAAAAATCAGACCTTGGCGATGACCTTGAGCAGTAAGATATAAATAACTCCCACAAGTTTAGCGTTCCAATAATGGAACACTAGGCATATATAGGTTTTAAGGGCTGCAGTAACTTAATTGTGTGAGTCAGTTTTAAGTTACTGGGGTGGCAATGTGTCCCCAGAGCTGCAGACTGGAGGTCTCACCAAAAGGGCTGAAATCCAATTCCCAAAGTTGTTGGCCAAATAAAACTTTTTTTGTAGGCAGAATTTGGGCTAAGAGAATCCAGCTTGCAACTCTTGAAATGGAGACATTTGCTTAGCCATTCTTTGGTTTATGGTGCAAATGATGATTCGTTTCACTCCTGTTGGTATGTAACTGAATGGGAAGGCTCAAGGCATCTCTCGCTTTGTGAACGCCTCTCTCTCTCTCTACTCATTTCCACTCCCTAGCCTTGACAAGTGCTGTTTCTCACCATGGGGTGATTTTGCCCCTGTCTCTAGGGGACACATGGCAATGCCTGGGGACATTTTTGGTTGTCACAACTGGGGGATGAGAGTGCTACTGGCATCTAGTGGTAGATGCTGGGGACGCTGCTAAACATCCTACAGTGCACAAGACGGTTCCTACAACAAAGGATTTTCCAGCCCCAAATATTCCCAGTGCTGAGGCTGAGAAACCCAGCTACAGCAGGTAGCAACGTGTGGCTCACCTCAGTACGCCAAGAGAAGAGCTTTTCCTCAGCACTCTGAGCACCTGGGGGTTCAAAGAACTTGTCCTGGGTCTTTAGCTGGGGAAGAATCAGTCTATGGATTCCATGGAGGGACATTTTCTTTTCTTTTCGTTTTGCATTTGTGCCCAGAAACAGCAAGACCAGCACTTTTGTAAGGATACAGGTTTTTATGTAACCTTTCCTTTCTTTTGTTGAGGGTTTGGATATTCTACAGAAGTTCACCTGGACTTCAGATTCGCACCTGATCCTAATCTCTGATAAACACCATCAGATAAAGAGATTCTCCTAACATATTGGGGCCATAGACTAAGGAAGTTTAGCAAGTCTGGGAGATGAGAAGTCTAGGGGCAGCGTGGGGAAAAAAATAGACCCAACTAAATTTCAATATACAACCCTACGTCATCTCAGCATTATTTTCCAAACACCATTTTCCTTCTTTATGCGATTACAAATGTGGGCCAGCCTTTGATAACCAGTAAAATAGCTGATGCAATATTTTCTTATCCCCCTTTTGCCTTCTGTTCCCTTTGAAATATTTGGTTCTATTTTTTTTCCCCTGGTACCCTCTGTCTCTCTTCCTTTTTTTGTGTGTGCACGTGACCACAATTGTAGTTTCAGTAAATAAAACGGCTGCTTGATAACGTGGAACGGCCCAGCGCTTAACTCTGCCCTTAGAGATCCTTTACATCAAACCAGCGATCAAAAAGTGGTGCAGATAAAATTTGTCATCAGGGATTTCCTACAAAAGAATTACAGTGGAGAAATGGCCTGATCAATACTATGGATTTTCACTGCAGGGGCTGGTGGTCCAATTGCTGTGAGACACTCACATAGATAAAAGGGCACCGCTGCCGCTCCGTCACAGACTGCTGACTCAGCACAAAGCTTGGCAGGTATTTATAGGCCAGAGTGATACAGAATTATCACCTTGCAGTGCCCGGCTCATGTTCCTTCCGAGATTGCCTTCCTTTATGGGATTGCTAAATGCAGGTGAATGGAAAAATGATGGCTAACAGCTGTCAAAATGCAACAGAATGAAGTACTTAAATCTTTTTTTATCCATTAAAAGGGTAACAACCATACATATATCATGCCACAGACATTGTAATGATATTTGGGGGCTGGTAAAAGAGGGAGTAATAAACAATGTATGTTCTGATCAGGACGACTGAGGAAATAGTCTTGGGGGGAAGGCAGGTCTTCCCTGAACCTTATAATTAATGGTTGAACATTATCTCACCAAAGGAAAACAACATTGCTTTTGCATCCCAATCTTTGGGAGACCCACTTTCCTATTATGTTGGCATTTAGAAGGCCTAGGACTATTCCCTATGGCACTTAACCATGCTTACTGCATCCTGAAATTTCTGAAGTTTATTCATGTCAGCTTAATTAAAGCATGTGCAATGATGATAACTGATGTGTGAGATTCTCCAGGGGGTAAGGTCTGGGATGCAGTGAGAACTTTCTCTTGGGTTGTTTTTAACCTCTGCGTTCCATTTGAATTTCAGATGTGCCACAGACAGAGCTTCTTTGGAGGTGGAGGAGCAGGCACATGACTGCTCTCCCATGGAATGGGGTCATACTGGGGAAGTTCTCATCACAGCTCGTCATCTCAGCTCTGGGGTTCCTTAGCCATGACTTACCTCGATGAAGTTAGTACAGTTGTCCTGATTCCCAATTAATGCTTCCTCATGAACCCCTCTGGAAAAATCTTACCATCCATCTAGACCCACCCATCAACATTTGTCTTATTTTTTCATTTAGTGAGAATCATCTTCCAGAAAAATTCAAAATAGCACTTTTGGTTGCCTTGTAGAAGGTTGGCTTGTTTAAGAGCAGGCTGTGTGTGTGTGTGTGTGTGTGTGTGTGTTTTGTCCTCTCCTTTCCCTAATTCATTTTATTTAAAAATTTCCATGAATCATTTTTTGATGAGCTTAAACATTAAAAGAAAAACGTTTTCCTCATTTTCTTCAATATTTAAAAAGTACTGCAAAGCATGAGGGAAATGAACCAAATATATAGAATATCATCAATAACAAGGCATCTGGACATTAATTAATTCTTCATTTTGGAACACCTGTGGCGAGATGGGCCTTGTGTAGGATGTCGCAGAAACACAGGGAGTATAACAGGTTTTCAAGGAAAGAGCTTATGGAAAGGAGGACAAGGAAAATATTTATTGAATGGATTCTTGGTGCCAGATGCTTGGCATATGTTATAATGAAATAGCAAACAGCCATAAAATGCTAAGCAGATTCCCACGTGCCTCATTGACTCATGGGATCCTCATAAGAACTCTACCAAGCAGTGTTATTACCGTCCCCACTTTACAGATTAGGAAATTGAGGCAACAGAGAGGTTGATTAATTTGCCAATGTCACGTGGCTTGGAAGTAGAGGAGAGGGGACAGCCAGGTGACCTTGAAACTCCTTGGTGATTCAAGAATCCCGGCTCCTAACTGCAGAGCTATATAGCTTTTCAGTTTGGAAGCTCTCTCATCTCATCCTTAAAATAGTGACATGAAGTGGGCAAAAGTGAAGCTTAGAAAAATTGTCCATCCTGCCCAGCCAGGTAGGCAGAGAGCTGGGATTTGAACCCAGGCATGGCTGTCTCCAAATTTTCTGCTAGTTTTCCTGTATCATTTACAGTGAACCTACCAAGCAAACAAGATTCTGCAGCTTCTAAATTCAGAAAACAAAATGCAGGAAGTGCAAGCCATAAAGGCAACCTGGGGAAAAGAATTTAATTTCAGGAAGCATGCCACTGCCTGGAAGGAACATTAACAAGACTTTTGTACCCAAATTGTCCCTGGCCAGTATCGGGTAGGACTCAAAAATGTAACCCACACCTTCTGGAATTGTCCACGGGGAAATCATCTTTGTGCTTGTTTGAACTGCCTTATCCTGGTAGAAATCATTGCTACTATCATCACAGCATTGTTGTATGGAAGTTTACTGTCACTGGCAATAAACATAGATGAAAGGAGGGGGGAATAAGAAAACAAAAGGGAAAAACAGAAGCAAAAAATGCACCAGAGTGAAAAAAATATCCATAAACTCGTTGTTTTTTGTCTCTCTAGTTGCTCTGATGTGCACAAAGGAAATAGACGGAATAAAATCACATCTCAGGAACACCAACATAAATTCCCCCTTGCTTTGACAAGTACGTAATTTTCTTCAGAGATGCTCTTCACGTCTGGAGAGTTATGAGGCAATTTCATTCCCATCTGACAAATTTACAAAGAAACATTAGAGAGAAGGGATTAGGAAAGCGAGAAATCTTTATAGACTTTTTCCTCAGGCTGTATTTCCCTTCCATCTCTTGGCTCTTCCTTGAGGACCAGGCATGAATGCCTCACGCAGTGTGGACCTCGTAACCAAGACACTTAGGAGAGAAACAAAACATGAAATGTGCTTTCAATCAACTAATTGTATTTACATTATTGGGGAATGGGGGTGGCACTTGGGGACGAGGAGAGAAGATTCTTGTTGGCAAACATGGAAGTGAAGTCTCTGAGGTATGGATTCAAAATGGTATTTGTAAAATTGGACTTTGAAAGAAATGCAGAAAGAGAAAGAGAGGAGGCAGAGAGAAAGAAAGGGAAGGAGAGAGAACTGAATGGTCTGAGAAAGTTTGTGGTGCAAAGAAGCATTTCAGGATGATCACAATACAGGATTAATAATAGCAAAGCATATATATTTTTTTCCTTGTAGGATTATAGACGCTAAGGCAACTTGGAGTTTTTCTCCTTTTAAAACATCTCTGTTGCTAATTTCATTGCGCAGCTTTCAGAGTGACCGACCATACCAGTTTGACCAAGACTGTATTGGCTGCAGCACTTAAAAGCTCACATCTCAGAAATCCTTTGGTCCTGGGTGAATTGGGATGGTTGGTTACCTTACCACTGATGATTGTAATTCTCAGGTAAGTTACTTGAGTTTTGGCAGCTGTTAACTCTCCTAGATATTTGCAACCTTGAATTATTAACGTTTGGTCTCTGTTAACTAGCAAAGTGAATGTGCACACACACACACTACACACATACATAAACATATATAGTTTGTTCATTTTGGGATTCTAGTAAAGTCTTCAATTAAGGTCACCGTGAGGGCTTAGAATTCTGAAGGAAAAATCATAATAAGTGCTCAGAAGTTCAGGAAACGTATTTTTTTTTTCCTGGAGTTGAGATTAAACGTAATATAATGCAGATGCTGTCGGATATAGAACCCAAATGACAAATGTTTTATAACTGGGACTTAGGGAACGGAGAAAGTAAGAGATACATAGCTTCCAAGACCTTAGTTGAGAGCCGCAAAGCACCCATAATACTGTATGTATAATTTGGCAGGAGAAAGGTGAGATATTTGTGAGTGTATTACTATTGTGTATTTTTTAGAGAGTACAGCTGGATTTACGGGTGGCTGTGTTTGTGATTTACTGGCCATATCAAAAGACTGAAATTGAACCTAATTTGTGTAATTTCAGCTTTCTGGTCTTTAAGTTTTTTCACTTGTAGTCACAATTTAAGTCATTTGCATTTTTAAAAAATTCTATTTTTGGTGATACTTGTTGTTTTCCTTCTTTAAAGTTACAAGAAAATCTTTATTGTTTACCTTCCTGTGGAATGGTGATTCATATTGGAATGGGATGTTGAAAACCTTTAGGACAGAAGAGAAACCAAGCGTTTATTTTGCCAAAAACATCCCCAGAGATCTTGCATTTTGGGGTTTAACATCCTAAAACCAAATGTTGAAGTTGAATTTGGATGCTATCTCTCTTGAAACTCTCACAATCAAACTCTCCCTTTAATCTGTCTGCTGAATATGAAAAACGGGCTTCTTTGAACTACAAATGCTTCTTTTTGCCTAACTTAGAGAAATAAACAATGATAAAGGATGTTCATCTATAAAGAGGCTTGGTCCAGAGGCATATGAAAGTTGTGAGTTATCTGAGCTGGCTACCCTCTGTAAAACCTGCCCTGTACTTTATAGAGGACAGTCTATCCCAATATAACCGATAGGATGTACAGATGGCTTTTTGCTTACAAGCAAGCATAAGTACAGTGTTGCCGAGAAATTAGATTGATCATGATGAGAGCTATAAAAATTTAAAATATCCCCTGGTGGAAAAATTTTTTTTTTTATTCTGCATTTGAATCTTTTAAATACTGTAACTTTTGGGGGAAAGTTATTGAGACATAAAAGGAATATTTGAACTGCTTTGGAGTTTATGATAACCACTGTATAATACATTATCTTGAAAGCCTTTATAGTACACAGTTACAAACTTCCAGGAAATCTATTAAAATGCAGCATTAATTAACATAAACTTTTTATAGTGTTACTAATATTCTGCAAACAACTAAGAGTTTAAAAGCCCTTTTTACAGGCATTTCTTGCTGCCTATAATGCTGCGATCAGCATGAATTATAGGAAACACTAAAGGAGTAGAAAGAAATGAATTTTCATCGCTTGTTCTGGATGGGAAATTCACCTCAATATCTGTCTTTAATTTGAAGAAGTGTGAAGACAAGATACTCGCCAGTTTGATTAGCATCCTCTTTGTAGACTTGTACAGCTGACCGAAAGCAAAACACTGATGCTTCAATATTCATTCTCCCAATGGATGATAAATAACATCTTTGAGATGACTTTAGAAAACAAAAGGATTTCCTTGAATCCTGGGAGATGGAGTTTGCCTGTATCCGCTCACAAAACTTTTACGATCTCATCAGTGGGTTAGTCCATGATACAGGCTACATTTAGACACTTACAGATGTGTCAAGTGGTTCCAGAAGTGAAAGTAGTATTTTAATTTTTTGTTGTTGTCTGGTTCCCAGTTGCACTGGCAAATCTCCGAAAACTGAATCTTGACCTTTTTTAGAGCGATGTTTTTAATTCCAAAGGGGAGGAGGCCTTTCAGTCTCTATGCCCAAAGGGCAAAACTGTCTCCATTTAGGACTGAAATGAAGATGACCTGGGCCTGAGTTATCTAGTCATAATTATTTCCCAACCCTCTGTATTTAAATGTGTCTGCTCTAACATGAATTAAGCAAGGTTTCTTTGCTTCTTCTTTGCAGTGCAGTCTGCTATTTGCAAAAACTAGAGTGGTGATTCTGGCCAAAGGTTCCTCACTTTCTTAGGTCTTTGGTGTCGTCTGGGTGCGACTGATGATTTTCTATTTTAGTAAATACTTTACACTCTTACTTTATCTTTTTTTTTTTTTAAATAAAATGCTTTCCAAATCCCTTGGAGGCAGAGTCCTTCAACATTTTGTTGCCATTCTGCTGTTCCCTCTTCCCACAACATCACCTGATTCTCACCCCATATGGTACTAGGATTTCACTATGATAGTCATAAAACAGATTATTATGCATATACATTATTTGCTGGGTACATTTTCTCCATTAAGTTTTTTGTTTATTCAAGAGATATTTACTTGAGGAGCTCAGTATTGGCCCTCCCATTTTATCCCTTTTCTCTATTTATATTGTCATCAGTACCTCTTATCTTTGCTTAGCGGGTATTGTGTGCCAGGTATTGCAGAAGTGTTGGCGAACATGACAGATGAGCTTGCTCCTCCTGGAGTTTGTCTTCTAGTTAGGGTAGCTATGCAAAGGGCAAGCAAGCGAATGACTAACAAGGCGATAAGTCTATGGAGGAAAGAGACCGATGATGTGATGGAGTGTGACTGGTGGAAACTTGAGGCAACGTGGCTGGGATGTCATCTGTAAGGACATCTCATCAGAGTGGGAGTTTGAGTGATGAGAAGAAACCTATGATACAGAGATCCGGGGATGATGGAGCAGCGGGTGCAAAGGCCAGGTGGAAGCGAGCTTGGTGTGGGCAGACCAACGTGGGCTGATGGAGCAGGATGAACAAGGATGTCAGAGAGATGGGAAATAAGCAGTGTCTCTAATAACAGCTACCACATATCAATGTGAGCACTGAAAAGACATTACCTCCATACCTTGCAAAAGCCTTGAAAGGAGGTGATTGTTAATCACATTTAGCAGATGATTAAATAGAAGTTCAGAGAGGTAATGTGGTTTGTCCAAGGTCACACAGCCAATAAATATCAGAGCTAGAATTCAAATGTAGATTTGCCTGATTCCAATATTTGTCCATTAAATATATTTTGAGTACCTGTAATGTGCCTGGCACTTGGTAGATGGTGAGGATAAGGTAGTGGGCAAAATAAAATTTGTATTCTCATGAGGCTTATCTCCAGTAGAAGGAATCAGGGAAGAACTAACTGTATAGTTTATCAGATTGTGAGAAGTACTATGGAGAGAGACAAACGAGGGAAAAGAAGGCAGGAGGGGAGATAGTGGGGAAAGGGCTGCTCTTTTGCACAAGAATTTCAGGAAAGATATCATTGATAAGGAGCTATTTGAGCCAAGAAATGAAGGAAATGAAAGCAAGCCAACACATTTCCCTTGCAGAGCAGTCCAGGTATAACAAGTAGCAAATGAAAACTTTCAAAGTGGGCATAAGTATGGCGTGATGGAGAAACAGCAAGGATATCAGTGGCTGGATTCAGGTGAACATGGGAGAGAATATGAGACTAGGTGGGCTGTGGTGAGGTCTTCAGCTTGTACTCTGAGTGAGATGAGAGTCAATGGAAGGTGTTGAAGAAAAGAGGGTCATCTTATAAGTTTAGTTGTATTACCATGAATCTGGATGCTTGTTAAAAGGTAGACTGTTGGGGAAGAGTGGAAGCAGGAAGTTGGGAGGCCAGTGATGATTCGGTGATTCAGGCAAATATCATGGTGGCTGGTGTCAGAGTCCTGGCAGTGAAGTTGGTGAGAAGGGGCCAGATGTATGATATATTTCAACAGTCGAGTCAACAGAATTCACCTGTTGATTTGGGTGTGAGGTGTGAGAGAAAGAAAAATCAAGAATGAGATAGTGTTTATGGCCTGAACCACAAGCAGGACAGAGCTACCATTTACTGAAGGGCAAAATCAGTGGAGGTGGGCATATTTTCAGAGGAAAAAAAAAGAGCTCAGTATTGGCTCTCCCATTGTATCACCTTTTTCAATTTATATTGTCAACTATACCTCTTAGTTTTGCTAAGTGGGTCGCTGATGTGCAGATGTTATTTGAACAGAAAATTGTCAACATTTTTCTTCCTTAACAAAACAGTGGTTGTCAGTACACTGTGCTACTGCATTAATTAGCTTTGCTGCATAACAAATGACCCTCGAATTTCAGTGGCTTACAATAACAAACCTTCATTTTTAGGAAACCAGAAATACAGGATGGTTATGACTCAGCTTAACCCTGCCCCAGTACTTCCTCCTTTGCCGACTTCTGCCTGTACGTATCTGCTTACATTCCATTGGCCAAAGCACATGGCTGAGTCCAACCATGATAAGGGAGGAACTACACACCCCCCTCAAATGGCATGACACTTCCTTCATTCAAGCCTGGTTATCATCCCAATCAGTTAAAAACAAATAGGTAGATCCAGAATGACCATGCAACAGCCTCCAAAGAAGATGAGAGGCCTCAGCCCCCACAAATCCAGTGAGAACTAGTTCTTGCCCATGTCTCCAGCACTCAAGCATCTCTACACTGGAGCAGCTTCTACCTGGCAGTAAGCCTATCTCTTTGCTAATTTATTTCTCCCATGATGACCTTGAGCTCATTCGTAGCTGGCCTGTGTCTTTATTCGCTATTGCATCATCAGTGCCCACTGCAGTCCTACACACGGTAGTTCTAGTTCCGTGTGATTGGTTCAGATGCATTGTACCTAGCTTGTAGAATTCATTTAGAGGCTGGTTTCTTTTAAAAGGAATAAATAGAGGAATGGAAAAAAAGATAAGAAAGTCGAGAGTTAGCAAATTCAGATGCTTACAGAAGCCAGGCAGATAACACACGTAGTGCCTCCTTAGGGTTTGAGACAAATGGGTGTGGTGGCCCATTTAGCCAAGTCGGAGTACATACCCCTGACATGGTAGAATTAAAAATATTTTAGGCCTGAGCACAGTGGCTCATGCTTGTAATCCCAGCACTTTGGGAAGCTGAGGAGAGTGCATCACTTGAGGCCAGGAGTTTGAGACCAGCCTGGCCGACAAGGTGAAACCCTGTCTCTACTAAAAATAAAAAAAATTAGCCAGGTATGGTGGCACATGCTTGTAATTCCAGCTACTCAGGAGGCTGAGGCAAGAGGATCACTGGAACTCAGGAGGTGGAGGTTACAGTGGTCCAAGATCATGCCACTGCACTCCAGCCTGGGTAACAGAGTGAGACCCCCATCTCAAAAAAGAAAAAAAAAATTTAGAAGCCAAAAAAACGCGAAACTACCTGTGCTAGTCAAATAAAACTATTCGAAGGGCAGATTCTCCCTGAAACCTGTCAGTTTGAGAATCTAGTAACAGAGTTTGGAAGATTTAGGCTTATCAAAGGGAAACCTTTGTTTTTGTTTTGTTTTGCTCCCTCCTCTCAACTTCCCTAACTATTGGGTACTAGGCTTAGTACCTGGGTGAAGACATAATCTGTGCATCATACCCCAGTGACACGAGTTTAGCTGTATAACAAACCTGCAAATGTAATCCTGAACCTAAAATAAAAGTTAAAAAAAAAAAAGAGAACCTATTTGTAGGGAGGCAGGTATCTTTCCCTCACCCTCCATCATTAGGTAGTTCTTTGGTGAAAAAAAAAAAAAGAATCTTTTTATCTGAAACTGGGACAAGAACTAGCTAGAGGGAATACCTTTATTTCTTTTGCCAAAGATAACTCTGGAGATTTTGTTTTTAGTTCTCTTCCATCTTCCTGAACCCAAGTCTTCACACAGCACACCGGGAACAATTTGCATACTGTTTGGGTGGTGGAGGGGTGTTAGTGGGTGGAGGAGAAGGAGAAAAAGGAGGAATGTTTAGGTAAAGCCCTGAGAGTTTCTGCCTCTCATGCCTGAGGTGCGGAGGTAGAGCTCTCTGGAATATTTCCAAGCCAAGTTGCGGAAGCCCACACTTCTCCCGCCTGGAGGGTGGTTCTTTGACTTCATCGAGGGCATCCAAGGCCAGGGTTATGAAATCTGATGCTCAGCAGAGAATTGCTGAATCTTCTCCCACCACGATGTTTAGGAACTGGGGTCAACTAGGACGTAGGTCAACATTAGTGGTCCTCAGGAAATTCGACCTGCAGATACATTTTGTTTGGTTTACACAGCAATTATAAAATTATATGTGTTAAAAAATTAATTCTCTATGGGCCAGTATTTACAAACCATGAGATTTTACACGAAAATCAATATTTCTGCCTTCCTCTGAAATGTGGAAGCTCTGTCAATATGGGGCCGCATCTGGCTGAGTAACATCTGCCCACTTCATTAAGAACATGCCGGCTAGCTCACCCCCGTCCCTACCCAGCCCACTCCACTCAATTATTTCACCTGGATGGCCCTTCTAGACAATTGGGAGTAGACTCTTGACCTATATATTTATGTATAATATCTGTGGCTATAACTACATTGCTGTAAATGCCTCAGATATCATCTTTAATTTAAAGAGCAGCCTGCCCTTTAGATAATCAACTTCGGCTTTTTAAAACCAGAATTGTTAATTATCCTGGCAGTATTTTCTTTGCCCTCAACCTGATAAAGTCACTGTGAAAGGATGCGATTATTTGGTAGGTGAATCTAAAGGATATCCTTTCTCTTTTTTCCCTCTTCTGCTATTCTCTCTTTACTCACATCCTCCTTGCCAACCAATCCGACATGCAAGAAGCCCTTCAGGTGCTTAAAGGAGATGGAAAATATTCCCGGAAATGCTGAAAGTTTGCCACATTGTCAGAGGATAAAAGCACAGTGTTCAATCCAAAGGCTTTGTGTAGGGTTTTTTTTTTTTTTTTTCAGTGCAAGTTCCAAGTTAAATTTGAGGGTGCTTATCTTCTCTACATTTTAATGAGAAGCTTTTGCTAAGAATTTTTTTTAAACAAAGGCACAAAAGTTTAAATCCTTTGCGCAATAGCAGTGAGTATTGAAGTGACATGCTGTTTTTACCTTTTGAAAAACAGCAATGCTCAAATAATCAGCAGGAGAGGGAATATTAGACAAGTAAATATGGAAGATTATGCTCACAAGCAATAACTGTGTCTATTAAATATGCAAACCATGCAGCCTGATATGGATTTTTTCCATAACATCATTTTATAGGTATATGTGTATGTAAGACTGGGTATATAGTAAACTTTTATGAGTTAAATCATATTTTCTGTTAGCTTTTGTTGTAATTACCAAGATGCTTATTGTAATTTCTGATTGATCTTCAATTGGCACTACCCCATAACACTTTATCTTGAAAATTCTCTCCCTGTAGGCCTCGTAGGTAGTGAATGTTTTCTCTGTAAACCTTCAACATACTTGAGAGGTCAATATGTAAAGGGACCTATTTGTAAATGAAATAAAGCAAATAATATGGTGGTTATTTTTGCATTTAGATAGATTAGTAACATTGATTCTAATGAGAGGGACCTTCCTTTCTTTATAGCAATTGTACCATGCAGTGTTAGTTATGTGCTGATTTCTCAGTTTATTTCATGTCTACCTTCCCACTAGATTGTAATTTCTCTGAGGACAGGAATCATGCCTTTGTTTATTTTCTTTCTTTAAAAAAAAGTGTGGCAAAATATCCAGAACATCAAATGTACCATTTTAATACTTTTTAAGTGTATGGTTCAGTGGCATTACGTATATTCATGTTTTGTGCTGAAGGTCATCATTATATCTTCAGAACTTTTCATCTTCCCAAATGGAAACTCCGTAATCACTAAACAGTAATTTTGCCTTCCCCTCCCCCTCCACTGGCTGACAACCATCATTCAATTCTCTGTGTCTCCAAATTTGACTATGCTAGGTGTCTTGTATGGGTGGAATCATACACTACTTGTCTTTCTGTGTCTGGCTTATTTTACTTAGCATAATCTCCTCAAGATTCAGCCATGCTGTAGCATGTGTTAAAAACCAGCCTTTATTTTTATTTTTTTAAATATTTACTTATTTGTTTATTTATTTATTTTTGAAATAGAGTCTCATTCTGTCGCCCAGGCTAGAGTGCGATGGCACAATCTTGGCTCGCTGCAACCTCTGCCTCCCGGGTTTGAGCGATTCTTCTGCCTCAGCCACCCGAATAGCTGGGATTACAGGCATGCACCACCATGCCCAGCTAATTTTTTTTGTATTTTTAGTACAGACGAGGTTTCACCATGTTGGCCAGACTGGTCTCGAACCCCCGACCTCAGATGAGACACCCGCTTAGGCCTCCCAAAGTGCTGGGATTACAGGCATGAGCCACTGTGCCCGGCCACATAACTTTATTTTTTTATAACCATGTGCCTAGTGTCTAGCTCAGCACCTGGATGTAGTAGGAATTAGGAGACCACAATATATCTTTGTTGAAGGAATACATGAAAGAATGACTCAATCAACCACATTGTATTCCCCTTCGTAGCCTTGGGATCAGGACACAGTAGGTCCTCTGTAACTCTTTGGGGAAGAAGAGAATTATTTGGCTTCCTGATTTCTGAAGCAGAGCCCAGGGGGCAGTTGAGATACTTTTTGGAACATGAAAACCTCACCATTTCCCCTTGTCCACGATGTTTGAATGCAGTGTATGAAAAGGAACTCGGTGGCATCTTTTCAAGCTTGTAATTTGGGTTGCTTTGTGTTCACTGCTAATTAACCAGTTGGTGATGTGCTGTTTGTCTTTTCGTCTGCCTCTGAGCTTGTCAGGAGTCAATGACAAGCCCAGTGAAACTGAGGGGCACTCAGATAATTAAGGTTTAGAGGCCTTCTTACCGACCCCATGATGAACCAGTTGCTTCCTCTGCCTCAACTGATGGGTAGCTGACACATGCCGTAACAGTGGCTTTCTCTCATGTACACAGCAGCAGAAGACTTTCCCACCTTTTAATGGCTGAGCAAACTTCATCCCAGGCAACCCTGGCGAATTGAAAGTGTATTGTCAAAGTTGCTTGTGAAGATGACTGTTTAGAAGAAAAGTCTTGATATATCAGAATTGCCACACACACACACACACACACACAGTCTTTATTATTAACATGTAAATGCAAAAAGTAATACAAAGCTTTTTTTAAACATTTAAATGTATAAGGAGAAATGACTTTGTGTTCTATATTGTTCTTTTTGTGTGTGTATGCCTGTTTTTATCCTTTAAGAAACAACAGTGATAGAAGAGTATTGAGTAGTTTCTTTTTCTCTTTTTTGAGGCAAAGTCTTGCCAATCCTGGCTGGTTTGCATTGGTGTGATCACTGCTCATTGCAGTCTCAACCTCTCAGGCTCAAGTGATCCTCTTGCCTTAGCCTCTCAAGTAGCTAGGACTACAGGTGTGCACCACCACACCCAGCTAAGGTTTTATTTTTTGTAGTAATGGGGTCTGGCTATGTTTCCCAGACTGGTCTCAAAATCCTGGATTCAAGCAATCCACCAGTCAAGCCTCTTAGAGTGTTGGAATTACAGGCTTGAGCCACCTTGCCCAATTGAGAAGTTTCTCTAAATCTGATAACCTCCTCCTGTAGAGTCTGTGTCTGTTATACAAAAACATCAAATAATTGAACGTCATGTGTGGGTGGCTCTACACCTCCTTACCTGTGCTTATCTTCTGCTTCCTCGCCTCTTTTTAATCCAGTGTGGTTTGGAACCAGCAGCAACAGCAGCTCCCCAGACCTACTGAATCAGAATCTGCATTTTGATAAGAGCCCCGGGTGACTCCGTATACATGAAAACGTTTGAGAAGTCCTTAGACCTACAGTTCACAGCTTCTCCTTTCTTACTCAACTGAATTGCAGTGGGATCTGAGTATGGTTAAAATAAATGAACAAAAACATAAGTCAGTTCTTGGGTGAGTCTCATGAACAATCAAGATTAAGAACCACTGATCTTACTCCAAGAAATGCCACCAGAATCCTGAGGGCAGGGACCCTGTCTGCTGTGTTCTTTCCTAGGAAGGTGCTTGGAATGTAGTAAAAAAAATTTATTTATTGAATGTATTGTTATACAAAAACCCAAGGCTCAAGTGACCTTGGGGCAGTGTCTTTTTGCATGTGTAAACCCTGAAGGAGATATACCTGCCTGTCTGCTGACCCTACTCCCGTAGCTGGGCAACAAGTTCTTTGAAGGCAGATCTAGGTGGCCCATCTCGGTGTCCACCACACGTGTGGTTAACAGTCAAATAGAATCATGTTTTAGGAGGCAGGCTCTAGAGTTTGACTGCCTACCTTTGATTTCTGGACCTGCCACTCGCTGGCTGAGTGACTTTGGCCAGTTATTTATCTTCTTCCTGGGTGATACGGTTTGGCTCTGTGTCCCCACCCAAATTTCATCTTAAATTGTAATCCCCACATGTGGAGGGGGGGACCTGTTAATCCCCACATGTTGAGGGAGGGAAGTGATAAGATCACGGGAGGTTTCCCCCATGCTGTTCTTGTGGTAGTGAGTGAGTTCTCACCAGATCTGATGGATTTATGAGGCAGTCTTCCCTGCTCTTGCTCACTTTCTGTCTTGCCTGCTGCTATGTAAGATGTGCCTGCTTCTTGATTGTAAGTTTCCTGAGGCCTCCCCAGCCCTGCGGAACTGTGAGTCAATTCAACCTCTTTCCTTATAAATTACTCAGTCTTGGGTGTATCTTTACAGCAGTGTGAAAATAGACTAATACACTGGGTCAGTCTCCTTATCCATAATATAGTATCAATTACAGCCACCTGATAAAGAGATTTGAGACTATGGTGAGAAAAATAGATTTAAGGCACATATTGGGCACTTAATTAAGGTTAGTTGTTATCATTCCTATTATAATATTTTACATAATATATAATTAAAAGTTTATAATATTCAATCATATTGTTATAAAAATGAATAGATTCTTCTTTTGCTTATATGAAGAAACAAACAGGGATAATAAAATGTTAGAGAAAGGGCAGTTTTATCCATACTAAAGATAATAGAGATATTATTTTCCTCTTCTGGGTGTGAGAACCATCTTTGTCTCCTTACACACTAGACAGGATACATTTTTCTGTGGTCTGTGTACATTTTTCCTTCTTGTCAGAGCAGCAGGAACCTTGATTCTTGCCTTTAAATGGGATCTTTCAGGAGATGGTATGATGATAAGATTTGTAATTTGCCCCCCTCTATCCTTGCGGGATCTTGGGCTCTGCTCCAGCTGCGTCAGCTCTGTTTAACTCAGTGATTTGGTGACGTCTTTCAGATCTCAGAAGGGCTCAACAAATGCCACCACGGAGTTCAGTAGTGAAGACATAATGCCAAGATTAAGCAAGGTTGGTTACATTTGTAAATGTAAAAGGCTCAAAGCTTTGTTTGAACAAATCAATGCAATAGATCTTAGGTAGAACAGAATTCTAGCAGAACTATGAAGTTTCTAAGAAAAAAAAGAAAACCTATACCAGTGAGTGTTAAAGTCTCATATGAATAATTCCATTGTGGCTAAGTGCGGTGGCTCACACCTGTAATCCCAGCGCTTTGGGAGGCCGAGGTGAGCAAGTCATTTGAGGTCAGGAGTTTGAGACCAGCCTGGCCAACATGGTGAAACCCTGTCTCTACTAAAAATATAGAGTGTGGTGGTGCATGCCTGTAATCCCAGCTACTCGGGAGACTGAGGCAGGAGAATTGCTTGAACCTGGGAGTTGGGAGATTGCAGTGAGCTGAGATCACACCACTGCACTCCAGCCTGGGCGACAGAGCAAGATTCTGCCTCAAAAAATAAACAAAAAACTAAAACAAACAAACAACAACAAAAAACCCCAATTCCATTGTGTGGCGATTATGATGATCATCATTGGCTCTTTTTTCCCATCCCCCTTGTGATGATAAAGCTCAAACTCTATATAAGCTAGGATTATGGTATGCTGTGCACAGACCCCCAAAATGGTGACTTAAAAACAATATAATTTTATTTCAGTCTCACAGAAATAAAGGTTCAACTGATTTGGCAGCTCTGCTCTGAGAAATTCTGTTAGGAATCCTGGGTGCTTTTCTTTCATTTCTTTCTATCACTGTAATGTTGCCTTTGCCTTCATGACCCAGGATTACTGCCACTGTGGTTTGCATTCCAGCCAGGGGGAAGGGAGAAAGAGGTCAGAACCCTTTTCCTTTTAAGAGCAAAATATACAAGTTGTACATGATCACTTTTATTCACACATCTTTTAATCAGGCAGTCCCACCCAACTGCAAGCAAGACTGGGAAATCCGAATTTTTTGTGGCCATGTGTTCTGTTAGAAACTCAATTACTCTATACTCTCTCAGAATATGTGATTGGTGCAAAGCTGTTCCCACCTTCAGCTCCCAGGGGGACACGTGAACCAGACTTGGCACCTCAGCGCACCACATCTCCGTGGCAACTGAGATAGGTTTCCAGTTGCCCTTGCAACCTTAACTGCAACAAAGAGACTTGGTCCTGGGTTCTTGCTATGACTAGCAGTGAAGAGATTGCTCTTCCTTCTGGAGTTGCTTCACAGGATGAATGTAATCCTGGAGTTGCTCCTGTTTTTTTGCCTCCTCATGGAAAAGTGAATATAACACAGAGGAAAGTAGAGAAGAGACTGAGAGAAAGGGATTCCTGATGACACAGTTAGAGCACCTGGATTCTGTTGTACCTGAAACCAGGCTTACCCCAGATATGTAAGCCAATCTACTTCTTTTTCTTTTTTCTTTTCTTTTAGTTAGGCTTGCTTGGAATTGTGTTCTTGCCATTTATTATAAAAAAGGACTCTGAATAATATGTACCTGTGTTAGTTCATTTTGCATTGCAATAAAGGAATACCCAAGGCTGGGTAATTTTTAAAGAAAAGATGTTGATTTGGCTCACAATTCTGCCGACTGTACAAGATGCTTGGATCCTGCATCTGCTTCTCGTGAGGTCTCAGGAAGCTTTTACTCATGGTGAAAGGCAAATGGGAGCTGGCATGTCACATGGTGAGAGAGGGAGCAAGAGAGAGAAGAGGGAGGCCACAGACTCTTTTTAACAACCAGATCTCATGTGAACACATTACCGTGTTATATATTTCTGTATATAATAATATCCATATAATATATATACTATATGTATAATATATTTGATATATGTATGATATATCCACCTCTGGCAGAATTTACCCACATGCCTACTTCTGTGTATACTAAAACTAATATTACATATAGAAGTATATAATATATAGTATTATATGTAGAAGTATACTTTATTATCTATATTATATGTAGAAGTATGTGATATACTACTATATATACTACAACACTATTATAGAAATATAGTCTATGTATAGTATATATGATGTATACTATATATAGAAATATATCTATCATATACTTTAATGATGCCCAACATATCTATTCTTTTCTTTGGTTTATCTTTGTTTTCCTTGTTTTATCTTTGTTTTCTTTGTTTTATATCATATACTTCTACATATAATATATATCATATACATCATTTATAGACTATACTTCTAAGTGTATGGTCTCCATTCCTGTGTCAGCAGCAGCACCTGAAGACTTGTTAGAAATGTAAATTATCAGTGATTCTCAAACTTACTTGTCTGAGAGTCACCTGGAGGGCTTGTTAGACCCCAGATTGGTAGGGCTCACCCCCTGAGTTTCTGACCCATTAGGACGGGAGGGAAGCCCAAGTTGGCATTTCTAGAAAGTTCCAACCCCCGGAAGTTTCTGATCTATTAGCACTGGAGGGAAGCCCGAGTTGGCATTTCTAGAAAGTTCCAGCCCCCGGAAGTTTCTGATCTATTAGCACTGGAGGGAAGCCCGAGTTGGCATTTCTAGAAAGTTCCAGCCCTCTGAATTTCTGATTCATTAGAATTGCGGGGAAGCCCGAGCTGGCATTTCTAGAACCTTCCAAACCCCAGAGTTTCTGATCCATTAGGACTGGAGGGAAGCCTGAGTTGGCATTTCTAGAAAGTTCCAGCTGTATTAGTTAAGGTCTGTAGAAAAACAGAACCAGTCAGATATATATAGATGGGTATATAAGAGGAGATTTATTTTGGGAGTTGGCTCACTTGCTTACGAGGCCGAGAAGTCCTGTGATCTGCTGTCTGCAAGCTGGAGACCCAGGAAAGCCAGTGGTGTAATTCATTGTGAGTTTAAAGGCCTGAGAACCCTGTGCGCTGATGGTGTAACTCTCATTCCGAGGCTACAGGACTGACAAGGTGTGGGATGGGGTACTGATGTAAGTCTGGGAGTCTGTAGAACTGAGAAACAGGAGCTCCAGTCCCCAAGGGCATGAGAAGATGGATGTCAGGGCTCAAGAAGAGACAGCAAATTCACCTTTCATTTATTTTTTGTTGGTCTCTCCCCAGTGGAATATAAGGTGCTGGACAGCAAGGATTTTAGTCTCTTTAATTTGCTGCTATGTCCTCAGCACTGAGGTCACTGACTGGGACATAGTAAGCACTCATTTTACATTTTTGGAACGAATTCACTTCAGGCCCAGATAAAGTTTACCTGAACCAAATAAGTGAACAGAATTATTTACAGGCCTCTGGTTTATTAACCAACTTCCTGTCCTTCATGGCTGTTGTTTCAGATTTGATTCATGCATGGCCTAAACATTTATGACAATCTTGTTCATATCATAATTGTTGTTAGCAGCTAACATGTATTGCAGACTTAATAGTTGTCAGTCACTGTGTTAACCACTTCAATGCATTGTCTAATTTAATCCGTATATCATTCCTACAATGTCTACTATTTTATCCCCATTTTACAGATGAGAAAAATGAGGCTAAGAGAGCTTAATTCACTTGTCCAGTGAATTCACATATCACACTGTGAGGTGGTATGGGATGCTGGAATTCAAGCCCAGATCTGACACCAAAGTCTATGTTCTGAACATACAAACTGCTAAAGTTCCACTTCAAGTGCCTTCTTGCTATGTGGCTGGCCTTGACTTTCTATAGCTGAATCCCCATTTGTAACTTGGTCGTAAAGTTGACTGGCATTGGTTGAGTCATATTTCAAAACATGAAGTGACACTAATAGCACTGACTGGAACAGAATTCAGCCAGCTCATAGTTTGACCATTCCACTTTCTCCTTTCTGTCTTCTTATGTAGCTGCATAGTGTGCTATGAACCTTTCCCTATGGATGGACATTCCCAAGTTTTTGATGTTCTACATAGTGTGCTGAATAATACTGCACACATCTTTAATAGTAACCTTTGGATAAATTAATAGGTACTTTAAATTATAACATAGGCATACTATCTTCCAGACAAGTTTTTTTTTTTTGTTGCCACATAGTTTACTCTTTTTTTTCCCCATAATGTGTTTGATAGGGTTTGGCTGTGTCCCCACCCAAATCTCACCTTGAATTGTAATTCCCATTATCCCCATGTGTCGTGGGAGGGACGTGGTCGGAGGCCATTGAATCATGGGGGTGGGTTTTTCCTGTGCTGTTCTCATGATAGTGAATAAGACTCATGAGATCTGCTGGTTTTATAGAGGGCAGTTCCCCTGCACAGCTCTCTTGCCTGCCACCAGGTAAGACGTGCCTTTGCCCCTCCTTCGCCTTCCACCATGATTGTGAGGCCTCCCCAGCTATGTGGAACTGTGAATCTATTAAACCTCTTTTCTTTATAAATTTCCCAGTCTTGGGTATTTCTTCATAGAGTATGACAATGGACTGATGCAGTGGTAGACTGAAGATCTCAGCAGTCATATAGTGCCTTAGTTAATAGCATGTGCCCTTTTCAAAGACATTAACGTTTGTTACTGTGCTCAGACCCATCACTCACCCGTCACCATTGACTCTCAGCAGATACTACCTCCAGAGGCCATCCACCTCTGGTAGAGAACACAGGTTCACACTTCTACCTTTTCCTCTCTCGAGGACTTTGTCTTTATTTGCTCTCTCATTTCCATCCTTTTACCTTGAGACCCTTTCTTCTTGTGCCAAGATTTTGCATCTATCCTGCTTCTCTGTCTTCATCAAAGACTGTCCATATTATGAAGATTGAGAAACTGAGATTGATCAAACAGTTAAACACCAATTGTACATGAAAAAAGTAAATTCTTTTGATTTCTCTAAGATGACATCTCTGTAATCACTTAACTATCTTATCTTCTATGGGTTCTGTACCGCACAGGCATGATCATTTTTCTATTTTAACTTGAGTTTCCTCTTAAAATGTAGAAAAAGTAGTTTTTATCTCCTCCATGTTGGTCAAATGGCCTTCTGCTAATGATGCAATTAGTGAAACTATGCGAGACAAAGGGGGAGATCTTTCAGTTTTAGAAAGTCAATGAAGTGGCAAAATCTGCCACATTTGCTGTATGTGCAAAATATTTCGCAGAACTCTACTGTAGTAATGTGTTTTTTGAGCAGCTACTGTAGTTGCTGAAGCTAAATTATAATAATTTGATGACTGTGTGCAAAATGAATTCGCTAAAGTACTGCCACCTCAATGGCTATCAGATTTGGTTTAGAGTGGGGAAAGACTCTCTCTCACCCTTGGTCACACCCAGAAATCTGGAGATTTCCTTACCTAGCCTCTCTTTGCTACCTTCTCTCCAGAACATATCCCCCTGTTTTTCTTGTTTCAGAATTCTGCTTCCTGGTAAATAAACTCTGCTAAATTCTTACCCACATGGAGCTACCATTTGATCCAGCCATCCCATTACTGGGTATATACCCAAAGGAAAATAAATCATTCTACCAAAAAGACACATGCACTCGTATGTTCATTGTGATACTATTCACAATAGCAAAGACATGGAATCCACCTAGGTGCCCATCAGTGGTAGACTGGATAAAGAAAATGTAATACATATACATCATGGAATACTATGCAGCCATAAAAAAGAATGAATCATGTCTTTTGCAGCAACATGGATGGAGCTGGAGTTCATAATCTTAAATGAATTATTGCAGAAAAACCATTGGTGATATCTTCATCACTGATGCAGGTTTTAGATTATTTCTTCTGCACCTTCATGTAAAATTTCTATTCGTGAGGTCCATGCCTTTTGCCTATACCCATCTCTACCCATCCCTGTGGTTTGCTGGAGAGGGCTTATATTGGCTCTGGAGAGCTAGTTGAGCACTTCTTTTTCTATCTTCTGCATTCAATTACATCATGTTGGTAGCTTGAAATTGGCCATAGTGGGAGTATTTACACCATGAAAACTGGCCAGTGCTACAAATCAGAGCGAATTATTTAACATTTCCCAGCACACCACTAATCCTTTTTCTGTGGTTATCTACCTTCTTTCTGATCACCCTCCTCATTTGTTGAAGACTTTGGCTCCTGGATCACAATGTTCTTTCTTCCTCCAGGTCAGACAACACTCTCAGAGATTTTGACATCTATATTGAATTAGTGAGTGAGGGCCAGGGCTATTCAATATCCTGCCATGGGATACAGGGAATATAACACAATAAAGGATCGTTTCACATCTTAACATTTCTGCCTAGCATCCTGTTGGAAAGTCAGCTAGTTAAAAAAACCTTACTATAATTCTTTGGACCTAGAACCCAAATTCTATTTTATATGTAGCACAAAGTATTTTTTGTGCAACTTTAATACACTCTGCATAAGAAGGAGAATTGTATTATATTTTGTTTGGAAATTCACCAAGGGCTTTCTCATCATTGAAAAAAATCATGTCCCCGATGCTACCCTGGTAATTGAGTCACCTGTTCAACACACCTTACTTTTCTGTATTGAGGCTATTGAGTTCAGGGGATTTTACATATGAGTATGAACAGAGAATATTCCATTAGGTCTTCTAATATAGTTGTACCCAAGACATACTAAATACATATTAATTATTATGAAGTATATATATGTATTTATTATCCTCTTTGTACTAGAATTGAAGCTTCATGGTGAGTTTTTAAAAAAATTACACAGTAGAAAATTTGTATTATTTCATTTCAGGGTGACTAAAAAGGCGTTATATTATAAAAGAGGCTGTTAGATTGGACAGGGTTGAGAGACCTGTTACAATTCCCTTCAGCTGCTTTGAGTGCCCAGTTTCTGAGGATTGCTTCTCCTCCACGTAATTCCTAAGAACTGGCTCTGGACCTAATCAACATCAAGACAACCCCATTTTTGGAATCTCAGATGCATCTTTTATAAGCAACCTCTGATCCTTCCAGAACCCTCTTTCTCATGCTCATTTCACCTGGTCTTCTACTTCCAGAAACTTCCAGAATCTAGACCCTTCCATTTTCTCCTTCCTGCCTTCTCATTGATGGGTGCATAGTATGCTCTGACTCCATCCCCTATGGATGAACATTGAGGCTGTTTCCAAGCTTTCGATGTTCTACATAATGGGGTGAATAATATTGCATGCATCTTTAGTGGTAACCTTAGGGTAAATTCCCAGAGGAGGAATTGGATGCTTTTTAAAAATTTGATGGTATTACCACATTAGCCTCCCTGCATTCTGGACAGGGCTACTTCATGAAACAAAAAGTATATATTTTACTTAGTGAAACAAGTGAGATGGTAACTGAGGCAATTGTCATTCTTCTGGGTCGTAAATAGTACCTATTTTGCTAGCTTTCTTTTTCCTTCTCTGTAGACCACACTCATGCATCCTTCACTGCTACCAGTTGAATTATTTGTTCAAGCCACTTGAATTATTGCAGTGGCATCTTAACAGTCTCCTGCTTTCGGCCTTTTTGCTCTGACACAGTCTGTTCACAGTTCACATCCTTTCTCTTCTCAAACTCTTGGATGGCTTCCATGTCCCCCGGAGCGAATGCTCAAACCTCCCACAGCCCATGTGCTCTGGCTACCAACGACCCTGCCAACTTCATCTCCCTCCATCTTCTCCCTCCTGCTTAGCCACACTTTTCTCCCCGGGGCCTTCGCACTTGCTTTCTTCCTCATTTGCCCTATTCCCAGCTACCCACAGGGCTCCTTCTCCCACTTCCATGAGTGCTCTGCACATGTATTGAGCAGGACTTCTCAGCCACTCACTATGAAATACTAGTCCCTCCCTCTCCCCCTGAGTTACTTTTCTCCATAGTACTTATAATCATTTGATATATTTACTGCTGCCCTGAATGAGGCCAGAGCTTGTTCTGTTTTGTTTTCCATCGTTTTCTTATTTCTTCCATCTCCAGTACCTGGCATATAATAGATCAGGACCAGATGGTAAATATTGTAGGCTTTACGGGCCATACGGTTCTGTCGACCCTACTGAGCTCTGACACTGTCGCGTGAAACAGCCATGGAAAATACATAAACAAACGCGCACAGCCGAGTTCCAATAAAACTTTATTTATGAACACCATAAATTTGAATTTCATATAATTTTCACATGTCAGGGGATATTGTTCTTTTGGCTTAAAAAATGTAAAAACCCTTCCTAACTTATGAGCCGTACAAAAACGGGCTGAGAGCTTGAATTCGGTCTGAAGGTTGTTGTGCTTAAAAGTTATTTGTTGCATGAATGAATGAATATGTAAAGACTATGTATATATTAATAACTGTTTTAGGCACATATCATAATCTATGTTTCAGCCTGTGTGTTTGGAAAGATACGGCACAGAACTAAATTTGCCTTTTCGCTATAGGTGTCTTACTCATTTTGACATTTCAACTATCCCTCAATAGACAAAGGGATTACTAGGATCTGGTTTAGTAAAAGTCTGAAAACTGTAGTGGAGCCTATAGACCATAATACAAGTCATCTGCTTTATTATATTTGTATTTTAATAAGACAGAAAGGGGTGAAAAGACTCTGTGTATTTTTGACTGGACTGGACATCCACAGCTTTTTCCTTTGACTTTCATAGTTTATCTTAATTGAACTTCCAGCACCACCATCGTCTTTCTCTGCAAATTCTGTTTGGAAAAATAGACCTTAAGACCCCAGTAAGAGCACTCAAATTCCTCGGAGCAAATAACTTAAACATAACAAATTGAAGCTTACAAAAGTCGGAATTGTAAAACTAATAGGGCTGTTAAAACCAGCTTTCCTGAAAATTATGAATTGGTTGGCCTGTTTCTTATAATGGCAAATAGTGAATCTTGATCGTTCATCAGTGCACATGTCATAAATTAGGTGCTGAGAGAGGCTGCAAAATTCTTTATAGCATCACAGAAAGCTACCGTGACTGCCTTCATATCACATTGTTAGATTCCAGTGGTGCCGGCACAGATCTGGCAATGAAAGTTCTAAAATTGTAACAAGTTGTCAAATGTTTATCAACGGGATTTTATGAAGGACTAAAAAGTTATGTACGATACTGCACAGACCATTAGGGGAATAATAATAGTAATAAAGAGACTTTATTCTCATCAAGACTTATGTGGCAGCTAGCTTTTCTCCCCAAACTTGGTTATTGGAGGTTGGGAGAGGCAAATAATTCAATGCTACGAGTAGAACAGCTTGAAGCATTAGATGGAATATCTGTATTATGTGTTGAATAGAATATAATGAATATGTGGGGCTATATCTCTATAGATATGTAGATCTCTCTCTGTATTTATGGAGAAAGATATTCAGGATTGAAACATAGCCTTAACAAATGCCTTGCCAATTGTGTTTTATGGGTTCTGCCTGCGGTGTAGGTGTAGGAAGAAGGTGAGCCTTGGGATCAGGCTGAGTTGGGTTTGGTTCCTGACTCCTCTGCTTAATATTTTTGTGTCTTCTCTACACTGAAATTCCTTCTTGTGTAAGAGGAGGAACAGTCATAAAGCCTACTTTATTAGGCTTGTTGTAAAGTTTTTTTTAAAATAAAACATTTAACACAATCCTTCACACATATAGAGCCAAAACCCAAAATAAAAATCCTACCTACTTCCTTTATCAGTTGCGTGGCCTTAGGCTGGTCATATTACCTCTCCCAGCCTCAGTTTCCCCATTTACTTAGTGGTGATCATATTTTCTCTTCACTAATCTTGTGGCATTGTGTGAGGATTAAATGAGATATCTTATTTTCTCTAAAAAGCCTAGTATAGTACCAGTCTCTTGGCATGTGTTCATTATAAGATCCTTTTTTCTTTTATTCGGGGGTATATTCTTAAAAGAGAGACAAAATAAACTATATCTTTGGAGGTGCAGCATTATAATAACTATATTTTATAAGTCACCATTAATGCTTCCTCAGAAGATTCTAGAAATTTAATGACTATCACAAGTTTTTGTGTCTGTAACATTTCGCTGAAGGAAGCAGATATGTTTATTATCGGTCTCTTCTAGACTGCAGGATCCACTAGAGCAGAGAGTTTGTGCCTTTTGTTCACCTCTGCATCCCTGGCATGTTTATTTGGCACAGATAGGTGCTCAAATTATAGTTGTTCAGTTAATATTTTTAAACAAACACATTTCCAGCAGGGAAAAGTCATAGATAATTATCACTCACCGATTCACATTCTGTTTGTTCCTGTGCACCAAGGGTAGGTGTACCCTTCATCAGGATCCCAGCAGGAAATAGATAGCACAGCCCACCTGGGTAATTTGAGGAGGGTATACAAAAATGGTGTGGGCAGTGTGCTGGGAGAGCACCAGGGACCATGCAGTGCTCTGGGGCTTGTGACAGGAGGACGCTGGCATTCATTTCTTGAGTAGGAGGAGTAAAGGGAGAGGAGCTGACTGACTAAGGGAGGTCCTGCAAGCCTGTGAGCTGACTGGGAGGAGAGGAAATGCTCTGGCAGGGCTGGGAGCTAGGAGCTGGGAGCTGGGAGCTGGGAGCTGGGAGCTTTCCTTGAGGGAGGTGCTGGCTTTGCAGGTGTCCATGTGGTAAGGCTGAACCATCCTTCCTGGAGTCCTCTTCTCGGTGATGTGGCTGGGGAAGGGCACAGAGAGACTCTTGTGTGGGATCTGAAGGAATGGGTGTGAAGCTGCAGCTCTTCCGTGACTCACACATGGTCCCTATCTGCTGACTCCCCTCCTCAGCCTGCTCTGCTGCTGTTTCCTCCTTTCAGCTTTCTTGACTCTTCGACTGGGTGTATGTTCATGTCAGTGATGAAGGGTCCGGTCACTGCAGGCCACCCTCATGGACATGGTCAGAGGCAACAAGAGTTGACACAGATTCCCATCCATCCTGTGGGCTGCAGTTCCTCCTCGTAGGTACCAGCTTATCCCTGCTTTCCCTGACTTTACATCCAGCTTCCCTCCCTGACCGTCTGCCCCATGAGCCTGGAGCATGGGACACTGCCTAATGTCACCTCTACCCAATGTCACCTCTACCCATGAGTGCTTTTGGTTAAATCCCTGAACAAGGCCATACCTGTAGGTATGCATTCACACACACTCACCCACATGTGTGGGGGCATTTGTGGATCTCCTAGTGGTTCTGCTTCCTTGAAAAAAGTTGTCTTTGGCTGCTATAACAAAGCGCTATGGCCTGGGTTTCTTCTGAACAACAGAAATTCATTCCTCCCAGTTCTGGGGTCTGGGAGTCTAAGAACAGAGTTCCAGCATTGCCAGAATCTGGTGAGGGCTCTCTTCCAGGTTGCAGACCACTGACCTCCTGTGTCTGCATCCTCTGGCGTCTTCTCATGAGGGCACTAATCTCATTGATGAGGGCTCCACCCTCATGACCTAATCCCCTCTCCAAGGCCCTACCCTCCTAACATGATCACATTGGGGGTAAGAATTTCAACAAATAAATTTGAGAAGACACAAACATTCAGTCCATCACAAACACTCCTTGAAACAAGGAACACAGTCAGTAGTTGGTGACACCATTACAACTGACCAAGAGTGGGGAGAATTCATACCTTGATGTTCCTCTTCTCCCTCCCTGAGATACTCTGCTGGCGTATCCCATGCAGCAAACCCCACCAGAAGGCAGAAGTCATCCTCATGGAGCCCTGGGACAGTGAAGAAGGGTGAAGAGAGGACCTAGAAGTGCAAACCATCTCTAGGGACATGTCCACGTTAAAGACAATTTGGTAAATTTGTTTTTGGTAAATTCAATTAATTCACATGAATTGTGAATAAATTCACCTAAAGCAAATTTACTAAATGGTCTCTAATGTGTCCATTGTTTCATGGACACGAGTGTCACGAATTCTATCAACACTTATTCACAACTACGGACCAGGCACTATGTTGAATGCTGGGACACACACACACAGAGACTAATTCTAATGTGGCAGGTAATTTATTGGGTATCACTGTGTATTTTGTTCTCCCTGATGTATTTCCCCTGCCTGCAAAGAAGGGAACCGAGACTTTGAATTTGCCTGGTTGAATTTCAACAAGTCTGTTTAAATGCCTCATTTAGCATTTTACAGCAGCTTGTGTGTGGTAGGGCCAAAGGCAAGATTTTCCAAGCTTAAAATTTGGAAAATCTAAAGTCGTTTGAAGGGTATTGTGCTGGAGGGATGGAGAGGAGCATTTTTGGGAGGTGGAGGTGGGAGCAGACAGAATAGAGGGAGGATGGAGAGCAACCTCAGAGCTGGCAAAGAAAATTGGCTTTTGCAATTTTTTTGCTGATAAAATGGGTCTGATCCCTCTTTTCTGGTGCCTCAGGAGGTGGCTGAACTTTAGAGGGGATGTCTGTGTGGGACTCCACTGACAGTATTCTGTAGGAGTGGTGTGTATGTTTTGGGGGACACAGCATGTATCTTTAGTGATAGTTATCGTCTGAAAACCAGAGATCCTTTTTCTGAATGTTCTAAGCTGCATTCACCTCCTGAGGTTTATGCCTGATGCTAGAGAGGGTTAGAGAGTCCCCTCCATGACTGAGATTGAGTTTCCTACTGGTCCAACGGAAGGGGCCTGGAGCTGATTAAACTTAATCTCGAGAAATAAAGAAATGTGACATTTTATGGAGTGGATGTTGCTGGCTAAAATTTATATATTTACCATGGTTACATTCACGATGACTACTTTTGCAAGGCACAGTGCTAGGTGCTTTTATTCTTTAATTTATTTGCCAATTCAATACATATTTATTGAGCGCCCATTTTGTATTCGGCACTGTTCTTAGAGTGGTGCTTAGTACTGAGGATACAAGAGTGAACAAAACAGATGAGGCCCCTTGTGGAGTTTAAATTATGGTGGGAAGCTGTAAGAGATTGGAAAGAACCAAAGTGTTTTTCTTACTATCACATACCACTTAACACAACCCCTTCAACATCAGATGTGTGGGTTTTTTTCCTCTATACAACAAGCAGTTCTTCAGTTGGGAATCCTATAATTCAGTTCGATTCTGACACTATCTACCTGGAAATAGCATCAGACCTCACGGGTTAAGGGCTCAGTTCCACAAGACTGACCCTCCCCCTTCAGATGCCAATCATAAGCAGTAGGTGTCACCTATACTTCTGACCAATCAGCTATAAATCAGGGGTTGCCATGACTCTTTTTTCAGGTTTGATTAATTTGCTAAAGCAGCTCACAAACTCTGGGAAACACTTTACTTACATGCAGCCATTTAGTATAAAGGATATTACAAAGAGTGCAGATGGACAGTGAAGAGATGCATAGGGCAAGCCACGTGGGAAGGAATGCTGAGCTTCTGTGCCCTCTCTAGGTGCACCAGGTAAAGGTTCAGCTGTCTGGCAGCAATCTGAACCCTGTCCTGTTTTTTTTTTTTTTTTTAAATTTTATTTTAAGTTCCGGGATACATGTGTAGAATGTGTAGGTTTGTTACATAGGTATACGTGTGTCGTGGTGCTTTGCTGCACTTATCAACTGTCATCTAGGTTTTAAGTCCTGCATGCATTACATATTTGTCCTAATGCTCTCCCTTCCCTTACCCCCCACCCCTGGACAGGTCCCAGTGTGTCCCCTCCCTGTATCCATGTGTTCTCATTGTTCAACTCCCACTTATGAGTGAGAACAGTTTAATTTTCTGTTCCCGTGTTAGTTTGCTGAGAATGATGGCATCCAGCTTCATCCATGTCTCTGCAAAGGACACGATCTCATTCTTTTCTATGACTGCGTAGTACTCCATGGTGTATATGTGCCACATTTTCTTTATCCAGTCAATCATTGATGGACATTTGGGTTGGTTCCAACTTTGGCTTTGTAAATAGTGCGGCAATAAACATATGTGTGTGTGTGTCTTCAGGGTTTATAAGGAGGCTTCCTTACATAGGCATGACTGACTACATCATTGGCCATTGGTGATCAACTCAACCTTCAACTCCTCTCCTCTCGTTGGAGGCTGACAGTTGGGGCTGAAAGTGCCAACCCCATAATCCTGCCTTGGTCTTTCTGGTGACCAGCCCCCACCCTGAGGCTGTCTAGGGGCAACCAGTCCCCAGTCTTCTCATTAGCATACAAAAGACACTCTTTTCATTCTGGAGATGCCAAGAGTTTTAGGAGCTCTGTGTCATAAAACTGGACAAAGACTAAATACATACACATACACACACACATATACACACATACACATATATATACACACACACATATATATATTATTATAGATCACAGTATCACAGAAGCAGAGACTCAGATGAGTCATAGGAAAATCAGATGGAAGAGCATTCGTCATACTGAGGCTGGGAGGCCAGTGTAGCTGCAGAGTAGAGCAACAGAGACAAGATGAGCCGGAGGGGGACGGGAGGAGAGGATGTGCAGATTGGGCACTAAGGGCTTTGTTGTACCAGCATGGAATCTATTAATAAATATCACTTGGTCCCTTTTTTTTTTTTTTGAGACGGAGTCTCACTCTGTCATCCAGGCTGGAATGCAGCGGCGCGATCTTGGCTCACTGCAAACTCCACCTCCCGGGTTCAAGTGATTCTCCTGCCTCAGCCTCCCGAGCAGCTGGGATTACAGGTGCACCATCATGCCTGACTAATTTTTGTATTTTTAGTAGAAACAGCGTTCTACCATGTTGGCCAGGCTGTTCTCGAACTCCTGACCTCAGTTGATCCCCCCTGCCTTGGCCTCCCAAAGTGCTGGGATTACAGGCATGAGCCACTGTGCCTGGCCGGTCCCTATTCTTAAGTAACTTTTAGTATCATGAGGAAGAACAACCTGTAAACTGGCAGCTTCAACCACTGTGCTTAGTGATAAGGTTCTATTCCACAAAAATAAGGAAAGGCATGGGGATTCAGTTTGGGGGGTGTTATAGGAGTCTGCCAAGAACTGGGAAGGATCTAATATTTTTACCCTACTTGCAGCCTATCAAGTTACCTGTCATGGTTCTTTAAATGCTGGCAGACGATGTGAGACTTCTGGGTTAGAGACAAAGGACTTCATTCTGCACATGACAGCAGGCAGCGGGAGCCTCCTGTTTGCATTAACTCCTTGGGACCAAGAGAAATGGCTCAGGTAGATGCTGCACACCGTTGGTTTGTGTCATAGCAGAGGAATCCTGAAATTAAGTAACCCAATCTTTAATACAGGGCTTCAGGCGAGCCTGTCCCACCTTTGCCCTAGGGGGAGACATTATCTTTCTTTTGTTGACCAGGAAACAAATCTGCCCTCTGCTCTAGAGAGAAACACTATATCTTCCAACCCCGGAACAAAAGCCCTCAGGGCCTCTGCTCAGAGGACATAAAGAAACGTGAGAGATCCATGGAGAACTGTCTCCTAGAGGTTAAGTTAGAGAACCCTAGACTCTATTAACGGTTTTATAAGTCGACACTGTTTTGGACCAGGTTAGACAATGGAGTTGCAGTTTTCCTGACTGTTTGGGCTTCCTTGAGTGAGACAAGCAAACCATTGACGATAATGAGCAAGTGAGGTGGTAACGAGGGGATAGGAAATAGACTAAATGAGTCACTGGAGCATGTTTCAACATTCACTTATCATCTTTTTCAATAATATTTCTACAATGCCTACTATATGCCAGGCACTAACCTAGGGGCCTATTCGTGATGAAAAAAGGAACAGGCTGAAGGTACGCAGGGCAGGCTACAAAGAGGGCAGGCTACAAAGAGGTCAGCGCTGCCTGTGGTCTGATGTTTCTCAGGCTGGGTGCATGTCAGAATCACCTGGGCAACTTTAAGTCTTTCCTATCCTCAGAAGGCCCCAGAATCATGAAATCCAAATCGCTGGGGCTGAGGCTTAGGGATTGTTTTAAAGACACCTTCCCAGGTGATTCTTACCGGCAGCACAGGTGGAGAACGCAGCCACGGGTGAGTGCGTGTGCCAGCTACTTCTACAGCCCAGCCTGTTGCTACGAGGCTTGTGGTTGCTTCCCTTCTGATGGGGCTTCCGACAGCTGCTGCTTTCCTCGATTTTCTTTTCCCAGGGTCCAGTGTCCTTTAAGGTGGGGGCCTCAGGTCTGTACTCTCAGGATAAGGTCTCATTCCAACACATAATTGATAATTCTTGTTTTAAGAAAAGTGGAGCGATTTTTCTCCACTCCAAGGTCTAGGGCAGGACATTTTAACCTGCCTTTCTTCTGGGCACTAGTGCATTTTGGGTTTTTGGCAACTATGTCCAGGGATGTGTACTGATCACCAGTAATTTATAATTGCATAGACATCTGGATAGGAGTAAAACATGGTCTTAGAAGAATGTGGCTTCAAAGTCTATTCTACCCTTCCCAGCTATGTGAACTTCTCCAGACTTCCTAACTTCCCTGAGGAGCCTGGCACCATGGCTTATGCTCATAATCCCAGCACTTGGGAGGCTGAAACAGAAGTATTGCTTGAGGTTAGGAGTTCAAGACCAACCTGGGCAACATAGCAAGACCCTGTCTACAAACATAAAAAATTTGCCACTGGCTGTGGTAGTGAGTGCCTGTAGTCCCAGCCACTCAGGAGGCTAAAGCCAGGCCAGAGTTCGAGGGAGATCAGCCTCTTCCTTAGCAAGAAGGAGATGATCTCACCTTTTCCACTGAGTTGTTTTGAAGATTAAGTGAAAAATGTGTCTAAGCCCTGGAACTGTGTCTTGGTACATAGTTAGGGTTAAATATATTTTAATTGTCTCATTGCCTCGTTAAAACAACCCCTTAAGCAGGAACTATAAATCTGCATTTTGCTGATGAGGAAACTACAGCCTAGAGAAGAGAAATAAGAATATGAAAGTGGAAAATAAGGTCCTTCCTTTCCAGGAACACATAATTTAGTTGAGATGATATGACCTTCTTGGAAAGAATGATATAAAAATAAACCCAGGTAATGATTCAAAACTCCATTATAATGATATAATTGTGAGAACATTGGAATGATGTCTCACAACTGCAGTGTGCAGAAGGTTCCCTGGAGCATGTCTGTTATCAATTGCAGATTCCCATGCTCGGGCTCTGATCCTGAAGTCAGAGCTCTACTCTTCAACAGACAGGTGGCTCCAGAAGGCTGTGCACAGTTGATGTGTCAGCCACACGTAAAGAAACAGTTTGAGAATTCCCAGTCAGAAGCAGCTTCTTGGAAGATGCAGGCTTTGAATTGGGCCTTAAGTAAAATCTAGGTAAAGTATGGGTGGGCAGAGAGGACAAGTGTGGATGTTTTGTGAGAGGGGTCAAGTTATGAGCCAAGCTGAGAAGACAAGAATGGATCATATTTGCAGAAATAACCATGTTAATATACATAGTAATTCAAGTTTATTGGCTTTGCTGAACTTTAATAAGGTAAGTATTTTCTCATTTTCATGACCTTTTTCTTGCAAAAAAACTTAATTAACAGACCTCTTCGATTCTTGAAGGTCTTCTCTCCAACAGCCCCACATCTCTCTTGCTGAGCATCACAACTTGGTGCATTTGGATATTGATATGCAAACCTAAATTATGCAGAAAGTGAAGCTTTGAAAGGCAGGCAGGGAGAAGTGTCCTCTTGATTAATGGTGAGGCAACATGTCAAATTCCAGGAACTTAACACCTTTCTGAGATATACAATGTGGGATAGATTCCACTGCATACTGGGAGTTAAGGTGACAAGCCAAGCCATGGGTTAAAAAAAGAAAAATGTTCCCCCTGCCCCCACCCCACTGAAGTGTGTTTGTTTGTTTGTTTGAGACAGAGTTTTGCTCTTGTCACCCAGACTGGAGTGCAGTGGCATGATCTTGGCTCACTGCAACCTCTACCTCCCTGGTTCAAGCGATTCTCCTACCTCAGCCTCCTGAGTAGCTGGGATTACAGGCATGTACCACCACACCCAGCTAATTTTGTATTTTTAGTAGAGATGGGGTTTTACCATGTTGGCCAGGCTGGTCTCGAACTCCTGATCTCATGTCGTCTGCCGGCCTTGGCCTCCCAAAGTGCTGGGATTACAGGTGTGAGCCACCGCACCCAGCCATTTGTTTGTTTTAGTAAGTCCTCCTTTTCTGTAGAGGGGACTTTTCTGTACAATCTTAAAAATTAGTGACCACAATTTTAACAATGGAATTCCCACTTCACTTGGCAAGTTAGGAGGTTGGCATATTGCTTGGGGTACTTTTGTTGGCAGGTAACAAGCAAAACCTTATTCAGACCATCTTAAACAATAAGAACAATGATTTTCTTCTGTAACACAAAGGCCAGAGGTTGGTTCCAGGTGTGGTGTCACAGGGATGTACTGCCCCTTCTTCAGATGCCCTGGACTCTGTCCTCATCTGTGTTTGTCTCTTAGCAAGGTGGCGGCAGCTGTTTTCAGTGTCTTAGAAGATACATTGCTGTCCAAGGAAGAAAAATGACGTTTTCCTGTTTTTTTCTTTAGAAGTCCTGCCATCCAGGTGGCCTTCCTTCATGTCTCAATGGCGAAATGGATTACACGCCCATTCTTATACTAAACACTGACGAGGGGAGTAGATTTCTTCTAACTGGCAATGTAGAGGATAGAATAAAAGTAGGATCAACTTTCCAATTTCTGTAGGAGAAGGGGGTTACAGTGACAAAAGAAGGGGGTTACACTGACTGGAAATTGGGAGGCAACCAACAGCATCCATTACAATCTGATCTTGCTGGTTCCAGATTCCTTCTTGGCAAATATTGGGTGTAGCTTGATGTGTGTTGCCCCTTTTAAGGGCAGGATGGGGTCTTCAGTTTGCCACATCATTCCCCATCTGTATTATTTTGTACTCTATTTGCCTCCCTATGTATTTTATCTGTTTAGTTCCTATAGGCACTTGTGTTTAGGACCCCATATCTACAGACTCAGGTATGCCATACTTTTGTTAAGAGGTGCTTGTAATCAATATCATCCAGCATGCTTGGGTAATCAGCGAGAGTGATTGTTTAATTGCTCCTCTCCTCTGCTTGTCAGGCTTTCAAAGGATTGATCTCTTCTTTCCTGTTGTGGTCAACTTCCCCTCTCATGTCTTACTTTTGGTGGTATCCTGATCCTGTGGGCCACCAGGAAAAGCCTAACAAAAGTCTCTGGTTCCATTCGAGCAGCTGTGGAAAAGTCTTCAAGAATTTGAGTCTTCTAAAAGCTGCCTCCATAATGAACTAGTCTTAGTGAAGAGAGAAAACACACAGTGTCAATCATGACCAGTGACAGGGTGCAATTAACCCAGGATCAAATTGCAGCAAGATGGATGGGGCCAGATGGTCCTGTTATTCTAACAAAGGGATTTTATAGTAAGTGCCCTTCAGAAGGGAGACATTTTTCTACATAGAACTCTGGAATGAAAAGAGACAGGGGTGAGCTCTTCACAATTTTCAAACAGATATTATGGAGTAGGAAAACTAGTAAATGATGTTTTAAATCATCATTCCAATTCTTAATTGGTGACTGGTAAGGCGTACATACACTGTCAGTTTTGATAGTGCTTGAAGCTATAACTACTAGAAAATTCTAGGCTGAAAATATCTTAACCATGAAAGACCTCCATTAGGAAATTCAGAATCTTAAATAGAGTGGGGCAAATAATATAGGGAAAGTGAATTGAATTAATTCCTTCTTACAGTAAGAATGTTTAAAGTTCTTATACACATGCTTCTGAGTGTTAGGAATATAGCAATGAACAGTTTGGATGCCTTTGCTCTCTGTAAATTACATCCTAACAGAAAGACAGAGTTAATAAAAAAGTAAACAACATATAGAAAAGATGATTTCAGAATGATAGGTGCTAAAAAATTGAAAAAAGCTGAATGTTAAGACAGTGAAAAGTGGGGAGTAGAAGTGGGTAGTGGTGTGTTGGTAAATGTTCAATACCTTGTTGTCTGGGGGGAAAAGCATTGATTTTCTTTGTGTTTACCAATTTCTTTGGTGTAAATACTCCCACCATGGCTGATTTCAAGTGACCAGCGTGACTATGAGTTGGGAAGAGATGCACACAGTATAAGCCAGCTCCTGCATACCTCTTGGAGGTGTTATATTACTTTCAGAAAGGACTGTCAGGTAAAGACTCTGACAAAATCGAAATATGAGCTGAGATATGAGTAAGAGGTTAGTCATGAGACGGCCAGACGTGGTGGCTCACACCTGTAATCCCAGCACTTTGGGAGGCCGAGGCGGGCAGATCACGAGGTCAAGAGATTGAGACCATCCTGGCTAACACGGTGAAACCCTGTCTCTACTAAAAATACAAAAAATTAGCCAGGCGTGGTGGCAGGTGCCTGCAGCTACTCGGGAAGCTGAAGCAGGGGAATGGCGTGAACCCAGGAGGCGGAGCTTGCGGTGAGCCGAGATTGCTCCACTGCACTCCAGCCTGGGCAACAGAGCAAGACTCCATCTCAAAAAGAAAGTTAGTCATGAGATGAAAGATTCAGGGGAAGAGCTTACCAGGCAGAAGGGATATGTTACAAATACAAAGATCCTGAAGTAAAACAAGTTTTGTTCTCCAGGGGAAAAGAAGGTGCTGATGTATAAGAAAATAAAGAGGTAAGTTGGGGCTAACTCATGTAGGACCTCGAAGGCCATTTTAAGAAATTTAGATTCCATTGTAAATGTGATGGGAAATTATAAGAGGTTTAAGCAGGTGATCTACTATATTTAGCAGGAGGCTGTTTTTACATTTTCGTCAAAGGAAGTCAGCATAGGGTTGTTCTGTAGCAGAAGACAGAGAAGGAGAAGTAGCTGACTTTGCTGATGTTATGGTCTAGGTTTTGACTTTGAATTTCATTCTCTCAAAGCTGTATGTGAACCGATTAGCATGATGCCTGGCACACCATAAGCACTGGATGTTCATTGTTGTTTCTGCACTGGACTAACTTGGACATCAGTTTTGGGAAGGTGGGTGATGTATCAATATCATCGGGAACCACAGAGTGAGGACATCACAGTATAGGGCTTGCAGTGGACTCTAACATGTTGCTGGAGATGTGGGTAAAAGAAGCTACCGTCTCCAGCTTTTGAAACATAGTTTGGATTACAGAGAGATCAGGTTGATGCTTATCCCTCCAGGGATGAGAGTTGGCCAGATTATAAGCTGTGTTTTAGTCTTCAGTTGCAGTGTGTTTGTTCATTTATTCATTTTCTCTGGTCAGGGACTTCCATTCAGCCACCAAAGCAGACCGACCACCACATGATACCTTCATATAGGGCATTTTAAGGGCAAGGGTATGAAAGAAAGATTTCTTACGGGGATTTCCTTGTTGCTGTTATTGATTTCTTTCTCTTCCCTCCTACCATCATCAACTAGTAAGTAGGGATCCTTTAAAATAGGAATGTAAGAATATTATTATTATTTGTATTGACAGAAACAAAACCTTGATGGTATTAGAAGTAGCATTTGTTGCATCTTACTAAATATTTGTGCCGTGTGCTCAGTGCTTTATATACTTAAACATTGCAACAGACTGTGAGGTGAGAACATTGTACCTTTTATTTTACAGGTACAGAAACTGATGTTCAGTGAGGTTGAGCAGTTGCCCCACTAAAGCCCATGGCTTGATTATTAGTGGAGCCCACATCCACATCAGTTTCTGCAAACCCTCCATAGCCTCTACCCCCAACCCTAAAAGCCTTTGCTGGAAATGTGCAGCTTTGGAGACTTTCATCCTATGTCTTCTCAACTTGGTTCTTGGTTTTGCCTCTTTTCCTGCTGCCACTATTTATGTTCGGTATCTCTAAGGTTTTCATGATACCTTCCTAAGGGACCTCTGCACTTTCAGTGTCTCCTATTCTATGAGACTCTAAGTCTCATGAACAGCTTTAAATTGAACTCTTTAAAAGACAGCTTGGTCCATGTTATGCCTTGACCTAGAAACCTCAGTGGCTCCTTATTGGCTGAAGAGCAGAACTTTCATGCTGGCGAGAGCCAGAGGAGGCCTCTACTTCAGCCCAACGAGGGACTGGGCATTGCATTTTGTTCTGCTGTGTAATGCTGGCTGCTGTCAGGGGTCACTTCTCATAGTACTCTGTATTTTCCCGTCTCTCAGCATCCACATTAGAATTTCTGTTCCTGGAAGGCAGGGACTGTCCCAGGCATCTCATTGTAAACAGCGTGGGTTTGTAACATGACTCCACTCACTATGTCTCATTCCTTTTTCCTTCTAAATCAAATCTAATCTCTCCCAAGGCCACTCCTTGGATTTGGTGGGAAATCTCACTCTGTTATTTATTTATTTATTTTAAATAGATTCCTAACTCTCTCTAGGAGAGTAAAAAAGGTGTAGGCTTTTCTGAATGTCTGCCAAAAAAGTCTTTTGGTCTGTAGTCACTCTCTTTGCAGCCTGTTGCCCTGGTCCACATGGTCCTTTGAAGAGCTCAGTCCTGTTCTTTCAACTCTAAGCTTGGGCAAAGGGCTTAGTTCAGGCTCAGTTTGTTCATAAACAGCTAGAACATAATAGTGACTATTATGTAAAATCACCAGAAAAGAAGGCTTAAATAAAACATAGCACTTTGCCAGAACATGAGCTCTGCGTTTCAACTTCCCAGGTCAAGCCCAGCCCCCACCATTTATAGGCATATGCTGATGGACAAGTAAGTCTCATGCCTCTGTTTCCCCCAACTGTAAACATGAGGATTGATGCTGTCTCCTTATGCATTTATTATGAGGACTGGAAAGGATAATAAGAATAAAAGATTTAGCACAATGCCTAGCAGAGAGTAAATGCTTAATAAATGTATTTTATATTTTTTCCCCATTTGAGAATCTTAACTTCTCTAGTGATGTTGTGGGGCTATAAGAGCTGTACCTGTGACAGAGATTTTCAATATTTCTTAGGAGTAGAGCCCTCCCAATTTCTGCCAGTCTTGCAAGCACCTCTCCCTAGGGACCATCCAGTTAGGTGACTCCTGGTTGCTCAGCTTCACAGCATTGGTTTCTTCATCTGTGAAATGAGAGTATAAGGTAACTTGCAAAGTGTTGGGAAGGCACTTTACACATTTAACACAGATTAGCACATAATGAATGTTAAGGTGAAGTTAAGCAAGGAATAGAATGGGCTTAGCACAGTGTCTAGCACGTAAATAGGGCTCAGTTAGGGTCAGCTACCACCATCATTTTATTGTCTTCAACATCATCATTGTCATCCTTACCGTCACAGTCTAACCTCACCTAGCAGACTGTTTGAACATTGCAGTGAATAATACATATTGGTTGAGTAGTCCACGTAATTTGAAAAACACCAGAAAAGGAGGCTTAAATCAAAGATAGCACTTTGCCAGAAGTTTTAGGTATATCCACTTCTTTTTTTAAAAAACCATTTCTTAATAGTTGATTCCCATGGTTTTGCACTTAATGATATCTAAATATACTAAAAATTTGCCTCATCTGGTTGTCTAAATGATATAGGATTTTGATCAACCTTCCTTGTGCTGGAAATGAATTGATTCAGTTTAAATACTTTATCTAAAAGTTATTTAGCCTGGAAAATACCAATCTAATTCCCTTACAAGTAAGAAAATTATAAAGAGAGAGATCTAATCAGTGGGTAGAATATAGCCTCAGAAAATGTGTATCAGCATACCTTAACGAAAGTAGAATAAATCTTGAAACTTTAATATTCCCCTTTCTTGGACCTAAATAGGCCCCTTTGGAAAACTATTTTATTGTTTCTCATTAAATTAGAATTGTGCTGAGGTGCCACTATCTACTGTTTCCTATTATTATTAATATAAAAAAATTCACTGCATATTCAGCATTTCCTCTGTTAAAGCCAACAGAAAATCTTCCCCGCTTTTGTACTTAACTCTGGGTCATTTTTAAACAAAGTTTCTTTTTTTGTTTTTGTTTACATCTGCATTTAAAGAGAACAATATTTTCTAGGGACACTTAAATGGATGGAATGTGTAGGTTTACTCCTGCTTGGTGAAATTAGCAGGTCTTGTAGAAGTCTAAAAAGAATTATGGTGGCAAGAAGTGTCTTATTAACCCTAGGCAGATACAGTAATCTCTGGGAAACAGAATTTTGGAAGCATCATTTTAAAAAACACAGGTAATTTGATCACACATTAAAAAGGATACACTCAAACTTTTAATCCATCAGTGAGATGAAAGGTTTGATGAAGGTTGATACTGCTGCATAGAACATTCTTACTGTTCACAGTATTTCTAAAAATGAGACATTGCAGTGTTTTATCTTCTTGATTCATTCAAGAGACAGATACTGAGTGGCAACAGAGGCCATACGCTGGTGGACCAGAAGCCACAGGTGGCCCAGAGCTGTGTGATGTTCGGGTGTGGAGACCATATTCCGTCTGGCAACTGCTGCTGGAGCCTCATTGAGACCAGACCTCCCACTCCAGTCCCCTTCCATATTTCCAGAAGCTTCTTGGCTCTTTAGACAGAGTTTTCAATCCCTGCATAAAAAGCATAGAGCAGCTGGGTGCGGTGGCTCACGCCTGTAATCCCAGCACTGTGGGAGGCTGAGGCAGGCAGATCACAAGGTCAGGAGATTGAGACCATCCTGGCTAATATGGTGAAATCCGGTATCTACTAAAAATACAAAAAATTAGCCAGGTGTGGTGGCACTCACCTGTAGTCCCCAGCTACTCAGGAGGCTGAGGCAGCAGAATCGCTTGAACCTGGGAGGCGGAGATTCCAGTGAGCCGAGATTGCGCCGCAGCACTCCAGCCTGGCGACAGGCTGGACAGAAAAAAAATAAATAAATAAAAAGGCGTAGAGCATGTACGACAGCTCAGATCCTACGGGCTATGGTCCTGCAACATTAATATGTTGAAACTTACTTGCCAATGTGACAATATTACGAAGTAGGGACTTTTTAGGAGGTGATTAAGTCGTAAGGGTGGAATCACTTATAGATGGGATTATGGCCTTTCTCAGAGGACTTCTGGGAGTGAGTTTGTTGCCTTGCATCCCTTCTGCCTGTGTGGACACAGTGTTGTCTCCTCTGGAGGAAGCAACACACAAGGCACCATCTTGGAAGCAGAGACTGGGTCCTCAGCAGACACTGAACATGCTGGAGTTTCTAGCCTCCAGAACTGTGAGAAATAAATTTCTGTTGTTTATTTATTACCCATTTTTAAGGTATTTTGCCATAGCAGCAAAAATGGACAGAATCATTATGTTAGGACGGAGCCTTCAAGTTACCAAAGGCACAGAAAATAGAGACCCATTTTGCCACTTAAAGTAAATGTCAATGTCTTCATCGAGGCTGTCATAATAATTAGAAGCTCCTACATAATAGCCCCTCCCCCAATCCTTAGCAAATTGTCTACCGCTTTCTCCTTTGCCTACTCTATGCCAGCCATGTGGGCCTCCTTGTGATGGTATCCATGCCACCTTCTTACTTCTTTGTAGTTATTGCTGAAAAGCCACCTTGTCAGTGTGGCTTTCTCTGGCCACCCTTTTAAAACTTATGGGAACTTCCTCCATTTTAGCACTGACTAGTTCCTTTCCCAACTTTATTTTTCAACCAAAGCCTTTATCACAACCCAGCATTCTAAATATTTCAGTTAATTATTTATTCATTGTCTGTCTCTCCCATATTAGACTGGAAGTTTCATGAGGGCAGCCACTTAGTCTTATACACCATTGCTTTTCCCATACCTACAAGAGTGTAGGTACCTGATAAAAATGTTCAACAATGAATGCATGAGCATAATATATGCTAAAAGAGGCACTAGATGCTATGGGGACTGCAAGTAACTCAGAGGCTGGGGTGTGAAATTTGAGTTTGGGACAGTGAAATATGAGGGTGGAATAGTATAGATTTTGGACTCAGATGGTGGACAAGAGAGAGCCATGGAAAGGTGAGTGAGTGACCAGAAGGCAGAAGAGGGATAGGATTACCAGGAATGTTTTGCTGTTTTGCAAACCAAAGAGATATTTAACTCTTAATCTCCATGAGTCTGAAAGTAGGGCCTTTCTAAAGAATTTTTCAAAATAATAAAAATCCTAAAGAATCTGCTTAGATAGAATTTTAATAAGCTCCAATGTTGCAGTTTACTTTGGTTTTCCTGTAAGATACTGACTTAATTTCAAACAACTTCAGGCCTTAGAGAACTGATCAGAGAAGGTAAAATAATGAGGTGACTCTAGGATGAACAATACAGAGTCATCCTGATTGGATTCAAATTCCAGTTCTGCTGCTTGCTTGCCATGTAACCTTGGAACAATTACTTAACCTCTCTGAATGTTTTTTCTCATCTGCAAAGTGGAATTAGTTAGACCTTCACTTCCAAGCTGTTTGGAGCATTAAATTAAAAAAAAAAAATTTGTCACATGCCTCCTATAATAGTAGGTACTGAATATATGGAAGCTGGATTTATTAAAGCAATCCTGTATTTTTATGAACAATTTCACAAATGAATACATATTATTATTATTATTATTATTTTTTGAGATGGAGTCATGCTCTGTCGCCCAGGCTGGAGTACAGTGGCACGATCTCGGCTCACTGCAAGCTCTGCCTCCTGGGATCAAGCCATTCTCCTGCCTCAGCCTCCCAAGTAGCTGGGACTACAGGCGCCCGCCACCACGCCTGGCTAAGTTTTTGTATTTTTTTAGTAGAGACGGGTTTCAAATGTGAAAGGTGAACTTAATTCTTACAAGAATAAATGCCTTAAAGTATAATATTGTGGCTTTTTTTCTTTTATTTGGCTTCTTAAGCATATTGTGAAATGAAATATAAAATATATAATATATAACATATACAACAATATACGCATACTTGTATTTTTTCTTAGCACCTCATAGGACTATTTTATTTTATTTTATTGTTTATTTTTGAGACAGAGCCTCACTCTGTTGCCCAGGCTGGAGTGCCGTGGTGTGGTATCAGCTCACTGCAACCTCTGCTTCCTGCCTGGCTAATTTGTGTATTTTTACTAGAGAGGGGATTTCACTGTATTGGCCAGGCTGTTCTCGAACTCCTGGCCTAAAGTGATCCATCCGCCTTGACCTTGCAAAGTGCTGGGATTATAGGCTTGAGCCACTGTGCCCAGCCAGACTGTATTTTATTATATTAGGTGTCAACATAGCATTCAGAGTGTATACAACCATCTCTACTTGTTGCATCTTACGTATTTCCCTAATATTGGCATGAGTTGCTGCTTCAGTAGAATTATATTCTTGAGTTGTAGATCAAGGCTAAAAATCCCTCCTTCTTTTGAAGAGTCAGGTAGACTCTGCTTTGAGACCATGGGAACAGTACCTCATCATTTCTTGAATCCTGTGAGTACTATGGATTACACTTTATTTAATATATACAGTATGTAAATAAGTTTTAAAGGCATAAAAGCTTCAAAACTAAACGAAAAGGAAAATTTAATAACCAGCAGATTTTTAGATTGTGCACTAAATAATCTGTTTTTCATTCTAAGAAAGGGGAGGAGGAAGGCAGAGTTTAATAGACATATATAACAAATTAAAATTCAGTATCTGGGGGGTGTAAATCACATTCCATGAACCAAACAATGTGGTTCTCATCAGATCTCCTCCAGGCAGCCGCTCTGCCTGGGAGCTGGAACATAATTCAACCAACTGTAAAACAGGAAGATGCTCTCGATACAGGGCAGAAGACAGCACACAGTCCATGGCTCTTTGCCAAGTTCTGTGCAGCCCCGCCATCTATATAATAACATGTCTGTAAAATGATGTGTTTAGAATTATCTTTCTAGGGCTGGGATAGAAGAAGAGAAAGCTCTAAAGGGAAAAAGAAATTTGTGCAACTGTGGCTATCTTGGAGTCTAAGGGAGAGAACTGGAACTAGGGTGTTAGAGAGTAGAGATCCAACTGGGGGCAGTTTGGCTCCCAGGGGACATATGACAATGTCTGCAGACTTTTAGTTGTTACAATGGGTGGGTGTTACTGGCTTCTAGTGGATAGAGGCCAGGGATACTGCTACACATCCTACAGTGCACAGAACAACCCCCACGGCAAAGAATTATCTAGCCCCGTATTCCAAGACCAAGAAGCCCTTGAGTAGAGGGTTCAGCTCTCACTGTTGGCGGGTTTGACTGTGATTCCCATGACTTCGTCATCTAAAGTCTTTGTAATTATACACAAGTGTTTTTGTTAGAAGGCCCAAAGTTCCAATATCATTCTTGCATTGTCTTTCTCAGGAGATGATGCAACGGATGTGAATGCATTGTGTCCTCATCTGTTTTGTATATATATATTTTTTTAATTTAGTGAGAGGCCACTGAATTGACATGGGTTTCTGTATTAGTCCATTTTAACACTGCTGATAAAGACATACCTGAGACTGGGCAATTTACAAAAGAAGGAGATTCAATGGACTTACGGTTCCACATGGCTGCAGAGGCCTCACAATCATGGCAGAAGGTGAAAGGCAGGTCTCACAAGGCACAGACAAGAGAAGACAGCTTGTGCAGGGAAACTCCCCTTTTTACAATGATTAGATTCCTTGAGACTTACTATCACGAGAACAGCACGGGAAAGACCTGCCCCCATGATTCAATTACCTCCCACCAGGTCCTGCCCACAACACGTGGGAATTCAAGATGAGATTTGGGTGGGGACACAGCCAAACGACAATATCAGTGTCTGTGCACTTGGTTTTGAACTGGCGTGGTGAACAAAAGGGCATCAGTGTTAGAAAGTTGTCCTGTGTCCTGAGAGAGAAATAAATGGCCTTTCTTTCATGTGGATAAGAATTTATGGCTTAGTGAAGCCGGCCTGTGAAGTGGCCCTGGATTAAACACAAGTCTAAATCACAGCGTTCCATGATTTCCTAAAAGTGTCTCCACTGTAAGTTTGAGGAGAAGTGGTAGGAAAGTGGGAAGGGTGTTCATTGCCTCTGTCTGTGCCACACCCGGTTAGTGGTTAAATGGAAGATTTCAGTCTCCAGAACTGTCAATCCACCACTTTATAATGGCATCAAATTTGTTTTAAAAAATTCATGCTGTGGGCTTTGAGGACATAATTGTAGCTCCTGAAAAGTTTGTTAAAGATTGCATTAGATAGATTCTTTTTAATGGACGGTCTGTGTGCTTGGCCATTTATACTTCATAATAGTATATCTGGAGGAGAAAAAAGTATGTGAGTTAGAGGTTTTTCAGCGAATTTCACTACTATTGCTGTCCTTGTCCAAATGTCTCTGAAAATTTTATGGGAGAAAGAATT
>NW_012101920.1:1528997-1530847 GCF_000951045.1 Mandrillus leucophaeus
CTGCTACACATCCTACAGTGCACAGAACAACCCCCACGGCAAAGAATTATCTAGCCCCGTATTCCAAGACCAAGAAGCCCTTGAGTAGAGGGTTCAGCTCTCACTGTTGGCGGGTTTGACTGTGATTCCCATGACTTCGTCATCTAAAGTCTTTGTAATTATACACAAGTGTTTTTGTTAGAAGGCCCAAAGTTCCAATATCATTCTTGCATTGTCTTTCTCAGGAGATGATGCAACGGATGTGAATGCATTGTGTCCTCATCTGTTTTGTATATATATATTTTTTTAATTTAGTGAGAGGCCACTGAATTGACATGGGTTTCTGTATTAGTCCATTTTAACACTGCTGATAAAGACATACCTGAGACTGGGCAATTTACAAAAGAAGGAGATTCAATGGACTTACGGTTCCACATGGCTGCAGAGGCCTCACAATCATGGCAGAAGGTGAAAGGCAGGTCTCACAAGGCACAGACAAGAGAAGACAGCTTGTGCAGGGAAACTCCCCTTTTTACAATGATTAGATTCCTTGAGACTTACTATCACGAGAACAGCACGGGAAAGACCTGCCCCCATGATTCAATTACCTCCCACCAGGTCCTGCCCACAACACGTGGGAATTCAAGATGAGATTTGGGTGGGGACACAGCCAAACGACAATATCAGTGTCTGTGCACTTGGTTTTGAACTGGCGTGGTGAACAAAAGGGCATCAGTGTTAGAAAGTTGTCCTGTGTCCTGAGAGAGAAATAAATGGCCTTTCTTTCATGTGGATAAGAATTTATGGCTTAGTGAAGCCGGCCTGTGAAGTGGCCCTGGATTAAACACAAGTCTAAATCACAGCGTTCCATGATTTCCTAAAAGTGTCTCCACTGTAAGTTTGAGGAGAAGTGGTAGGAAAGTGGGAAGGGTGTTCATTGCCTCTGTCTGTGCCACACCCGGTTAGTGGTTAAATGGAAGATTTCAGTCTCCAGAACTGTCAATCCACCACTTTATAATGGCATCAAATTTGTTTTAAAAAATTCATGCTGTGGGCTTTGAGGACATAATTGTAGCTCCTGAAAAGTTTGTTAAAGATTGCATTAGATAGATTCTTTTTAATGGACGGTCTGTGTGCTTGGCCATTTATACTTCATAATAGTATATCTGGAGGAGAAAAAAGTATGTGAGTTAGAGGTTTTTCAGCGAATTTCACTACTATTGCTGTCCTTGTCCAAATGTCTCTGAAAATTTTATGGGAGAAAGAATTGTGTCCTTATTATGCTTGACTGAATAATTTGTTAAATTATGTTTTAAATCAGCATCTCCTCAAATTGAGAACAACTAATGCTAAAGTATACAATGGATTATTATACATGCAATTTGCATAAAAGTTTAAAAAAGTCACTGCTTCAGTAGTACCAGAGGGCTGTCTGGGAAGATTGCACAAAACCGACGGCTAAGATGGATATTGTTGCTGTTCAGACCTTCTGTTATCTAATTATAAAAAAGCGTAACATAGCCACCCAATCGAGTGGGCTCCTAATCAAACATAACCATTTGGAATGAAGTGGAAGCTTAATGTGAAACTGCTGATACAGCATTTTAAATTAAAGCTCCCTTGTATTTTGAGAGTAAAGTTCTAAATTTCAGTATTTTGATGTTTTCTAAATAGTTCCTAAGAATGCAGGGAACAGCTCAGGGAGCTGCAGGGTTCAGGATGGCAGGGGCTGCTGTGGGGTTGGATGTGCAGGACACAGGCCAGCTCTGCTCCCCAGCCCTCCAGCCCAGGCTTCATCCAAAACAGCTCCAGGGAATCTGTTTTATTTATTGGACTCCTGCACAAAGTTTTGTGTGGAGACAGGAATCTAT
>NW_012101920.1:1538367-1543205 GCF_000951045.1 Mandrillus leucophaeus
CTTGAACCCCAGAGGTGGAGGTTGCAATGAGCTGAGATTGTGCCACTGCACTTTAGCCTGGGTGACAGAGTGAGACCCTGTCTCAAAACAAACAAAAAAAGATTTTATACATCTCAGTGAAAGAAGCGCACTGTGTATGTTCTTTTTACCTGACAGTCTTAAATTTAAGCAGGTATTAACCAGAACCTACACACACTTTATAATTCCCCTCTTTCTCTCCCTTCTTTCCTACGACCTTCCCTTCCCTCTGCCTTTTTGCTTCCTTCAATTTTTCCTTCTTTCCTTCTGTTCCTTTCTTCCTCTCTTCCTTCTTGCCTTCCCGCCTTCTACCACATAGCTTTTGAATAGCAAGTTAAAAAAGGAAACAGATACATAAACAAGATAGTTCCAGACAATGATTAATGCCATCGAGGAAATTAGGCAGAATGATCTGATAGAATATTCTAGGGCAGAAAAAAGTTGAAATTATTTTGGATAGTGACTTTACTTCAAACAGCAAAGTGGTGTAAGCAACTGAGAGTGTGCCCCGTAGGGCGAGAGACTCTTCCTGTTCCAGTCCTGACCCCCCAGTGTAATTTCCAGAGAAAAAAGGAATCTTGTGTTTGGTTAGTTGCATTATCTATTGTTACATCTTCTTATAAGGCAGGCATGTCATATGACATTGACTGATGGCTGGCATAAAGTCTAAGAACCATATACAGATAGATACCCATGCTCCTTACCCATGCTAAGCAGTCACACTTCGAGAGATTCACCTTTCCTTCGGGTTAAAGTTGAATGGCTATACTGGCAGAGGGCTACTGCACTGCTATTCTTGATGTAGTTAGAGAAAATGAATATAATTCGTTGTAGACAGTATCTTTCAAAGGATAATATTTCGCCTGAAACATGAAGAGTGAGGAAGAGCCAACTATGCAAAGAGCTGAGGGAAATACATTTTGTTCAGAGGGAAAAAATACTGCAGAGTCTTGGTGAGGAAGCGCTATTATGTCAGGAGGACAGAAATCAACGTTTACGTAACATATTCACAGGTTCTGGGGACTGGACATGGACATATTTGGCAGGAGCCATTTTTCTGTCTACAATTTCATTCTTCATCAAAAGGTCAATTTATGCATTTATTTATGATTTCATTGTCTATATTTAAGGTATACCACATGAAGTTTCGATATGCTTATCTTGATATACATATCCAAAGTGAAGTGATTACTATAGTCAGGCAAACTAACATACCTATCATCTTATATAATTATCTTTCTGGTGTGTGTGTGTGTGTGTGTGTGTGTGTGGTAAGAGTACCTAAAATCTACTCTCTTGGAAAATTATCAGTATGCAATACAATATAATTGATGATGGTCCTCATGTTGTATATTAAATCTATAGCTTACCCTATATAAATGCAAATTTGTACTTTTTGATCTGTATCTTCTTATTCCCACCCCCATTCGCCACACCCCACCCTGATAACCATTTTATTTTCTGTTTCTACATGTTCATTAAAAAAAAAAAAAATAAAAAATTATAAATAGATTTTCCTGGTTACTTTTTATTGTGTTTTTCCTCAGTTTTAATCCTCTGAATGTTATGAGGCAAGAAACGAGTAACTATACAATAAAATCATCTCATAGATATATGTTACTAAAGTTAACATGTAAGATGAAAGTTGCTTATAGTAAAACTTCAATTTTTTTTTTTAGTTATACCTGATAATTCCTCAAATATCCCAAAGATTTCAGTCCTTTATCAGCTTTTAACAAGGAAGTGCAAAACAGTCAGTTCTACCTCCTGCATTGAAATCAATTACTATTTCAGTATTTGAGCCACAGATAGGCATCTTTAACCAATGTAATGCTGGATTGCTCATACCAAGAGGAAAACAGAGCCTCTCCCTTAACCCTCAAATAAACAGGAGATTCCTGTCTTCCATCTCACATTCTAGGTGGGTGCTCATGTGGTAGTGTATTAGTGGAATGTTTCACATTATTTAAATTGTCCCGACTCTTACACTCTGTCTTTTGTTCTGAGCACATCTTTAAGATGCATCACCCATGAAAAGCCATTATTCCTATTGTAGTTTGGCTGTTTCTACCCTTAGCCTCACCACAATTACTGTCCTTGGAAGAGAGTATACTGGAGTTGTCAGAGCTGCTTTGTTCTCAGATAGGTTTGGGATCACCTCACAATTTGTCCATTTATGTGTCTATGAGATATTTAGCTCTTTAAATCCCACTTTCCTTATCTCTATAATAGGTGTCATAAAACAGTGGAGTCACAGCTTATTCAGAGGTCAGATTTTTGTTTGTATTGTTTTGTTTTGTTTTGTTTTGTTTTTGTGACACAGTCTTGCTCTGTCACCCCGGCTGGAGTGCAGCGACACCATCTCAGCTCACTGCAACCTCCACCTACTGGGTTCAAGCAATTCTCCTGCCTCAGCTTCTCTGGAGTAGCTGTGACTACGGGTGTGCACCACCATGCCCAGCTAATTTTTGTGTTTTTAGTGGAGACCGGGCTTCGCCATATTGGCCAGGCTGGTCTCAAACTCCTGGCCTCAAGTGATCCACCCACCTCGGCCTCCCAAAGTGCTGGAATTACAGGCATGAGCCATCTGGCCCAGAGGTCAGATTTTAAATTAACTAATAAAGTGTAAATTACACATAGTTAATATTACCATTGAAGAATGCTTATATCACTGTAAAATAATGTACTCATGGTTTTATGTATACAATTATACAGCGCAAGTATATTTATAAATGTTTAACAACGTATCTATAATATGCACTCTATAAAATAGAGAGTATATGCAAAATATAATTTTATAGTATATAGTCATGTGCAACATAATGACACTTTGGTGAGTGTGGGACCACATACGGAATGACAGTTCTATAAGATTATAAAATTGTAGTTTTACTGTACTTTTCCTATGTTTAGATACACAAATACTTATCATTGTGTTATAGTGCCTAAGGTATTGAGCATAGTAACATGCTATAAAGGTTTGTAGTCTAGAAAGCCATAGGCTATACCATATAGTCAAGATGTGTAGTAGACTATGCCATCCAGGTTTGTGTAAGTCATCCTATGATGTCCACACAATGACATCACCTAACGATGCATTTCTTAGAATATATCCCCCACGTTAAGTGGCACATAACTGTATTAGATATGCCGTTAGGTCACTGTATTCATTTCTTGCTCTTTTTTGATTTTTTTGCCCTGTTCACATGGTTGAATTCACATATGATGCAACTTCAATTTTTCTACCGCATGGAGTTGTTGTGAGCAACAAATTAAATTGTGTCTAATTGGAAAATTACTAAATCTATATATGATAGAGGAGATGATGACAATGATGGAGAATATTGATACTGATAAAATGATAATGAAGATAATAATAAATGATGATGATAAAGATGATGAAAATGATGAAATGAAGCTGACCAGAATGAAGATGATGATGAAAATGATAATGATTTGAAGATTTCAACCTCATTCAGCTTCTTTAGACTAATATTTATTATGGTAAGGGTTTCCATGCTGACAAAGAAGAGGAAAATTCCAATCATAAGACAATATTCTTTCCATTAATCAACAAAATTAAAATAACATTATTTTATAATATTATTATATACAAGTATAGACTGTGATACTTAAAACATAGAAACTGCAACTCCATCTTTGATTTAATTCTACTTGAGCGTGTCAAGCCTAATGTAGTCTAATCAGAACCTCCTGACTGATAGGATTAAGCCTTAAACATATATACCAAAGTGCTTTTGTCTGCATTGATGTGAAAGATCAGTTAGAACAACATTATTTTGTAGTTATAAGACTTCAAACCACAGTGAACTTTAGCTCCCTGAATGACTCTTCAAATGTTTCATATCATTCTAAAAATGTACAAATGTAAGAGCAGAGAGCAGATTAGCGGCTGGGAGGAGAAAATATCCCTGATCAAGGATGAATGATGGACTCTTTGTATAAAGTTGCACTAGGTCTTTCCTTTCCTCAGAAAACAAATTGCATGGTTGGTGATTTGGGCCATATCTTCAGATCATAAACATTTTTTTGCAACAACAGAAAATACACATTGTTACAGTCAGATGAGATTTTTAAAAAAGAGTTGACAAAATACTTAAAAATAATCTATTTAAGTATAGCTTTTTATTATGGAAATTATCAAACACATACTAAAGTGTAAAGAAAAGTATAACAATTCCCCTTGTACCTCATCATCTAGCCTCAACTTGCTGCCACTTTTATTTCATCTTTGACTCACTAATCCACCCACTCCCCATCTTGATTTTCCTGGTATATTTTAAAGAACATCCCAGGCTGTTCTTCCAGGCTGGGTGCGGTCGCTCATGCCTATAATCCCAGCACTTTGGGAGACTGAGGTGGGTGGATTGCCTGAGGTCAGGAGTTCAAGATCAGCCTGGCCAACATAGTGAACCCCGTCTCTACTAAAAGGACAAAAATTAGCTGGGTGTGGTGGCAGGTGCCTGTAATCTCAGCTACTTGGGAGGCTGAGGCAGGAGAATCACTTGAACTTGGGAGGTGGAGGTTGCAGTGAGCCGAGATCACACCATTGCACTCCAGCCTGGGTGACAAGAGTGAAACTCCATTTCAAAAAAAAAAGAACATCCTAGACAGTGTATGTTTTCATTGTAAGTTATTCAATATATATCTTTATAGAGTAAAAGTTTAAAACAATGTAGCTCTGTATTAAGGATAATTTCTTAATATCTTAATTCTTAAGAAATTAAGAATGATTTCTTAATAATATAAAAAACAATTATAAAACTCTGTAAAATAGTAGCGGTGCTGGAAACTATCAG
>NW_012101920.1:1543255-1565667 GCF_000951045.1 Mandrillus leucophaeus
GGAGGTTGCAGTGAGCCGAGATCACACCATTGCACTCCAGCCTGGGTGACAAGAGTGAAACTCCATTTCAAAAAAAAAAGAACATCCTAGACAGTGTATGTTTTCATTGTAAGTTATTCAATATATATCTTTATAGAGTAAAAGTTTAAAACAATGTAGCTCTGTATTAAGGATAATTTCTTAATATCTTAATTCTTAAGAAATTAAGAATGATTTCTTAATAATATAAAAAACAATTATAAAACTCTGTAAAATAGTAGCGGTGCTGGAAACTATCAGCACGCCTTGTCTTAGGCACAAATCTGTTCTTACTAGCTCTGGCATTGGTGGTTCAGCTTGAGCACCCTCTTGCACCCTGAGTTTGGCAACATGTGTTGGAGTTATTATGTTACAAATGATACAGATCAGGTTTGGCAAACTTCTCTGTAAAGGGCCAGATAATAAATATCTTCAGCTTTGCTGCCCATAAGCTCTCTGTCATGACTACTCAACTTTGCTGTTGCAGTACAAAAGCAGGCACAGATAATATATTAAATGGGCACGACTGTGTGCCAATAAAACTTTAATTATAATGAAAGGAAGAGGGCTGGATTTGGCCCTTGGGCCAGAATTTGCTGACCCAGACTCTAAGGTAATCCAATTCCTACCCAAAGCGGGTTGGCAGACCCTGGAGCCATCATTACCTTGGAGAGTTGAGTATGTTGCAATTGAAAAGCAAAGCATTAGGATTCAGAACACCCAAATTCCAAATCTCTCTAGCATTTGGAAACTCTTGAATAGGCCACTTACTTTTTGGTTCATGGCTTCACATTTATTAGATGAAGATAGAGGCACCTAACCCTCTTGCTTAACCAGGTTTTTGCAGAACCGGATGAGCTCATGGATATGGAAGTGTTTACTGAGCCATAGTTGCTGCTGCAATACGAGGCATTCATTATCCACCATACATTGCAAGTCTGGATGGTTCCCAGGCAATGATTCTTAATTATATTTTTGTCCCTCTTTTGCTGTTTTTTGGGGGTGCCAGATGTAACAATAAAAAGCAAACTTACATTCACTGACCACTTCTACACATATGACAGGGACAGTAGTACCAAGGAGTTTTATATGCATAATTTGGTTAATTAATCCAGTATTATTAGCTTGCTTTTTAAAGGTGAAGACACTGAGACTGAAATAAATAATGGCCTAATCCCTACTTTTTAATCCCTGGTTTTTTTTTTTTTTTGAGACGGAGTCTCACTCTGTCACTGAGGCTGGAGTGCAGTGGTACCGTATCGGCTTACTGCAGCTTCTGTCTCCTGGGTTCAAGTAATTCTCCTGCCTCAGCCTCCTGAGTAGCTGGGATTACAGGCTCCCACCACCACGCCTGGCTAGGTTTATACATACATATATTTTTTTTTTAGTAGAGATGGGGTTTCACCAGACTGGTCTTGAGTTCCTGACCTCAGGTGATCCACCCACCTCGGCCTCCCAAAGTGCTGGGATTACAGGCGTCAGCCACAGCGCCCGGCTGGCCTAACCCCTGTTGAGAGTGAGTGTCAGGGTCAGGATTTGAACCCATCTCTATCTGAGTCCAAAGCTCTTGAACCGTATCTATGTCTAGGGACATTGAGGATGGACAGTCACCTTTCTCTATTTTGCCACATTACCAACTAACCCTTTTGTAGTTTCATAGTGCTTTCCCACCAATATTAGCTCATTTAATCTTCACAGCAGCGAAGCTATGCAACTCACTCAAGTCATCAACCTGAAGAACCCCCACTTATTCTCAAGGACCATGCTGAGCTGTCACTCTTCAAACCACCTAGACTGAGTCAGGTTCCTGTGTCAGATGCTTTTACTGTCACACCTTGTATTTGCTTTGTGATGCCCACTTCTCTACTGTGACTTAAGTGTCATCCTAGAGAAAACTTCATGAAAGCAGAAACTATGTTGTTCTTGCTCGCCACTCTATTACCACCCCCGGCCCAACAGTAAACATCTGTTGAATAAGTGAGTTTCTGAAAGTCATGGGGGTGGAAGCTGGATGCTTTTGAGTGGTTTGCATCGTAATCATATTTCTTGCACTGTAAGTTGAGCTGGTCATGTGAACCATCTAGCAGGAAGCTTGTTAGGAATTCCACATCAGTGACTCAATGCCTGGGAGTGTGGCCTCATAGACATCAGGTCTATCAGCAGCTTCTCAGATAGGCAAGTCATTCTTGCATAGAGAAACCTGGGAGGCATCAAAGGTGGAGTGGTGCTCAGGCTACAGTACTTTGGCTCAGGTACAGGAGAGGTGGTCCCTCTCCTGTTTGGAAATGTGTGTGTGCACACACACATGTGAATGTAGTGGACAAAGGCTACTTCCTCATACTGTACATGAAAGGGTCATAGGAAAGTAATCAAAAAGGAAAAGAAAGGTAAGAGTTGTTGCAAAATGAATTGTCTTCAGAGGCCAAATGGGTAACATATATTTGGGGGAGGGCTGAATATAAGAAAGAGAATGTTGATGCAAACCACAGTGAAACACCATCTCATGCCAGTTAGAATGGTGATCATTAAAAAGTCAGGAAACAACAGATGCTGGGGAGGATGTGGAGAAATAGGAATGCTTTTATATTGTTGGTGGGAGCGTAAATTAGTTCAACCATTGTGGAAGACAGTGTGGCAATTCCTCAACGATCTAGAACCAGAAATACCATTTGACCCAGCAATCCCACTACTGGGTATACACCCAAAGGATTATAAATCATTCTACTATAAAGACATGTACACACATATGTTTATTGCAGCACTGTTCACAATAGTAAAGACTTGGAACCAACCCAAATGCCCATCAGTGATAGACTGGATAAAGAAAATGTGGCACATATATACCGTGGAATACTACGCAGCCATAAAAAGGATGAGTTCATGTCCTTTGCAGGGACATGGATGAAGCTGGAAACCATCATTCTCAGCAAATTAACCCAGAAACAGAAAACCAAACACCACATGTTCTCACTCATAAGTGGGAGCTGAACAATGAGAACACATGGACACAGGGAGGGGAACATCACACACCAGGGCCTGTCGGGGGGTCGGGGGCTAGCAGAGGGATAGCATTAGGAGAAATACCTAATGTAGATGACGGGTTGAGGGGTGCAGCAAACCACCATGGCATGTGTATACCTATGTAAAAAACCTGCATGTTCTGCACATGTATCCCAGAACTTAAGGTATAACAAATAAATAAATAGAAAGAAAAAGAAAAGGCAGAGTATAAAAGTTAAAAAAAAGAAGAAAGAATGATGAAGTCTTTAGTGATCTAGAGAATCCATATTCACCCTAAAGACATTTAAATTCAACATGTGAAAGCAGGTCACTTTGTAGACAAGACACAGGCAGGCACAAGGCTGACCGTGGAATTCAACTTTGCAATTCCCCAGAAGACGGAGATAGGGAGGGAGCGAGGGCAGCAGAGAGGGGAGGATGTGACACAAGAGAAATGATTCCTGGGCAGATCGTGAATCCTGGATGATCCCTGTGGGCTTCATTCCTTGAATTCACACAGACACCCTTCTAGGCTTAAGATAGTAGTATGCAGAATTCCACCCACGATATGGTATTATTTGGTAATAATTACATCATCAAATTTTCATTCTCATGCACTATGTATGATAGGTTGGGACTAATTCAGTGAAACAAGGACATTTTCTTATGGCCTTCTGTGATATTTCTAAATGAAGGTGGCTGATTTTTCAGCTTAGTAAATTCTAAACAGATAATTGGAATAATACTGATGTTTCTGGGTGCTTTTATTCTCAGATTTTTCTTCTTCTTTATGTTAATTTCTGATTTGGCTTCCAGGGTATGTACAGGCCATCGTGCTCTTATTATCTTTAATTAAGGTCTTTGCCATTTCTCTTCAGCAGAGTCTGAGCAGGTAATGCTAAGGTGCCTGAGGACTCTGTGGGCACCTCGGTTAATGTTGGGCCATGCTAGAGTCACAAAGTGTGCAAGGGTCACTTTATTGGGCCGGACCTTCATTTTATGTTTAATTATCTTAAACGTTGCAAGCTCAGCCTTTCTGTTTGCCATGGTCTGTCGGGTACAGAGAATGTTGATGGAGTTTCCTTTAGGTTTCTCCAAAGAGCCAAAGGTTAGACCCTTATGAGGCTACTGAAGCCAAGGGCTTTGTGGCAGGACTGAGATTCCAGAACTGGATAAAAATGACCCTGTAATCCAGCACTTGCTTTTGCGAATACATCCAGAGGCAGACAATTAGTTGAACCAATTGTTCAGCAACATGGATATTTAGTGGGTGTGAACGCAGAAGACGCTTACAGCTGAAGGCTTGGAACTGTTTTCTTGCTGTGTTTATGGGCACGGGTAAGGGAAGAAACAAATGAACACAGAAGCCCCCTTCTCCTTGAGTAGGATAAATATGGCTTAGGCTAATAAAATACAAGCTGGAACGCACCATTTCCTATTCTCTAAACAGGCGTCCTGGCAGTTGAAAGCAAGGAGAGGAAGGAAGTCTTTTATGAGGAAGAAAGGAATTGGGGAGTGGAGGCATTGGGGCTTCACGTGGTAGTTCTCCTGATTACTGACACCCACCCGCTCCTAACAGCCCACAGAGCTACAGCCACCAACTCCCAAATTTGTCACTGTCACTTCACAAGTGCCCGGCATTGTTCAGGAAATTGTATGTGTAAAGTAGAGCTGCCTGCGCCCAACTTCGACAAGGGAGCAGCCTTGCGAAGGTGCTTGAAACCGAAACAGAGGCTTATGTATCCTATTATGTGCCCGAGCAAGAGTCATAAATAATTGTGACAAGTTTTTTTCCCCATCCCATGTGACAGTCCTTGACTCTGCCTCCTGTCTCCTCTCCCCTCTGCCTCATAGACTAGACTTGCCAGGCTGAGTGATGATAGATGTTACCAGGCAGCAAATGACAGCTGGATAGATTTTTTAGTTGATGCTTTAGAGGGAATCAGATATGCTGTATAAAGCAATAAAAAAAGCACACTCACAAGGTGGGTTAAAAATAGCCAGCACAGCAGTAACCCACTTTGTTGTGTATCAAAAGTTAAATCTCACATGGTCTTAGTGATGTGTTAATTTTTCAGACTCCTGTCAGAGTGACGGTGAGGACAGCCACTTTAAAAAAATTTTTTTAAAAGGATAAAAGCCATCGACTGTTTTCTTAGTATATTTTGGTTTTTCAAATGAGACAAAAGTGTTCTCTTTTTAAACATCATATCTAAGAAGAGAAATAGGATTCTGGTATTTTGCCATATTGCTGTATCCTTCTCAATCTCAAATCTAAAACGTAAAATTGGAGATGTGTAAGGTGTCGAATTATTCAACCCCTCTTCAATTAAATAACCTTTTTTTTTTTTTTTTTTTTTAACATTGCTCATCTTCTTCCACACACTGTGTTGATCTAGATTCTGTGTAACAAATGGTCTGGTTTCCCAACCACCTTGGAAATGTCATGTAGGAGTCAACAAAACTACTTAGTGTATGTTTTATAAAGAATTACAGCCTCCACTGAATTACTCAGACTTTCATCTCGGGCAAGCCGACGTGGCTACCTCGTGTCTCGATGGATATGCGGAGCTACCAGAACATGATTCAGTGAACTACCCACTCCCCGGTTCACGGACGTGACAGGCTGAGACGTACTTAGTCATCGTGTTTCTGTCTTCCCCTGCACTATACGGGAAGTGGCTGCTGTGTAATTTAAGAGTGCTCAGTATATCAGATCACGACTCTTTTCCCCCTTGATTTTTTTGATGAATCACGTTAGGAAGGCTGTGGCTTCTACTCGGCAGTGTGCAGCATGAGGGGGCAAGGCAGCACAAAATGTTTATTAAAAAAGTATGTCTTTCGGGCTAGGTACCAGGCAAGGGAAGTAATTTGAGTTATGCCTCTATAATTCAAATTTGGGGATAATTCAATACTGGTACAGTTACATTTCCAGCCACATCAAGTGGTGCATGTGTTATTGGGTGTTGTTTATTACTTTGGTTGTAGCATTTTCTCCATAGGACAATTTCCATAATAAAACCTATTTTCTATGGCTTTATCACTCAACGGGTTCAGTTTTTTTTTTCCAGCAGACATGAATTGATGAGATATATGAATGCCCAGAAAATGTAATGAAATAGTTCAAAGGGCAGGTTTGGAGATCTGCTGTGTAAGTTCAAATCCCAGCTTGTCTTCTTACTCCTTGGGTGACCTTGGGCAAGTAATTTAGCCTCTTTGTGCCTCCAATCTTTTAACTGGAAAATATGGATAATGATAATCCCCCCATAATAGGGTTGTTTTCAGGACCCAGTGAAATAAATGTGCTTAGTACAATCCCTACTAATGGGTACTGAATAAATATTATTTTAGTTATTATAATCATTATGATTGAGTTATTATAATTATGACTGGGCTAGTTTCCCCAGGCCCACTGCATCTCCTCACTTCAGGTCTTTCCAGACTTGATGACCATGTGTTGGATGGGTGGATAGAAAGTCATTTTAGGAATGGAGCCCTCTGTGTGGTTAAATGAACAGTCATGTTTTACATTGGTTCAGAGTAGTCTTTGATAAGGATGCATATTCTGTACATCACTGATACTACTTTTTGGACCATTTTTATCTCTTCCTCATTGAAAAGAACCTTCAGTGAGATGCTTTATGTGGACGTGGTAGGTAGAGTACCTGGATTCATCAATCAGTTCTTTTTCTGTTCTTTCTCTCTTGCTTGCCATTCTAGCTACCTAGGTAGAGCTCATTGGCTTGTAAACATAAGGCATAGGCAGGTTCTAATATGATTTTAGAAGCATTGAAAACATTGGACTGTGATTCACAGTAAGGAATACATTATATATTGTGACCCAGAGTGCACGTGCATGCATAATATATAGATGTTTTGTTGAAGCCAGTGCTCCATGAAGCATCAGTTATCCTTCCCACATGTGATACACTTTGGCATTTTCTATCCTTTTCTGTTTCATTTGTTAAAAGTCATGCTTTAGGTCAGGCAAAGTGGCTCATGCCTGTAATTCCAGCATTCTGGGTGGCTGAGGTGAGAGGATCACTTGAACCCAGGAGTTCGAGACCAGCCTGGACAACAAAGTGAGACCCCTGTCTCTAGAAAAAATAATAATAAAAAAAAATTAGCTGGGCACGGTGGTGCGTGCCTGTGGTCCCAGCTACATGGGAGGCTGAGGCAGGAGGATCACTTGAGCCCAGGAGGTCAAGACTGCAGTGAGCCAAGATTGTGCTACTTGCATTCCAGCCTGGGCAAGAGAACAAGACTCTGTCCCTTAAAAAAAAAGTGATGCTTTAAGCAGGGTGAGCAAACGTTTTCTGTAAAGAGCCAGATAATGGATATTTTCAGCTTTGAGGGCCATGGGGTTCTTGTTGCAGCTACTCTCATCTGCTGTTGTAGCGTGAAGGCCGACACAGACAAAACACAAACCAATGGGCATGGCTGTGCTCCAGAAGAACTTTACTTACAGACACTGAGGTTTAAATTTCATATAATTTTCTTGTGTCACAAAATAGAATTCTTCTTTGGTTATTATTAAATCATTGGAAAGCAGAAAAACCATTCTCAGCCTGCAGGCCACACAACGCCATGAAGTAGCCGGATCTGCTTGATGGTCTGCAGCTTGGCCATCCCTGCTTTAGCCCACAAAGCTGATTTTTATGACTTGTGCTTGCAACACTCTTCCGGGACATTTCCCAAAGTGACTTCGAAGGGACATCTGTTTAGCAGGGATGCAAATGGGTGCTCATGGAGAGAAAGCATCTCTCTTCAAGTAGGTTGGTGACACTCCAGAGTAAATAAAGGTGCCTACCTCTTCGCAGAAATTCTGTGACTCTTTAACATACCACCAGACCTGATAACTTTCTGACAGGGGTACAATAAGGCATACCCTCTAAGTGTGTGACCACAAGACGTTTATTTTTGGAAAACATCTCTGGGTCTGGAGTTCTGAGGAATGCACTCAGTGGAACTCTGTCTCAAAGCACAAGTCTGGGGAAGGCCGCCCTGTTTGAGTGACGGCAAGCATTCTGTGTAGAGATCATAGCGTTTGCCACTGAGAAAGGTCTTTGGCGATTGTTAGCCTCACATTTTGGGACCTCCTGTGAGCACAATGCTGCACAAAATATATGAAAAAAATGACGAGCCCAATCTTATTCCCAGGGAGTTTATAGGCAAATTTGAACTTGGTTACAGGCAACATATCAACAAGCACAGACTAACATGGTCTTGTTTAGACTGAAGACCCAGCTGTTGGTGATATCACATTAGGGGATAATAATGATAATATCTAGAAGCACTTTCTGTTCTGTCATCATCTTTATATATATATCAATGTCATGTCATTGATTCTAACAACAGCTATATGATTTGGTGGGGACGGTGTTTACCAGCCCATTTTATAGGCAGACAAATGAAGCAATGTGTTCAAGTCATACTGTCATTGAGGCGCCAAGCTGAGGATGCAGGTCTTCCTTAGCATTCCTGTAGTTTCCTCTAAAAATAGTGGAAATACTTTGAAAAGGAGGAGAATTTGGAGTGGGATCTGGAAAGGGCTCACAGAGATTGATCCTTAAGAGAATCTGGAGGATGCAGAGGAGTGTGTGTGTGTGTGTGTGTGTGTGTGCGTGCTCACACATGTGAGGCTGATTTTGGAAAAGACACAGGAGTAGAAATAAGTCCTATGTAAGAGAAGCAAAGCCCTTTGACACAAATACCAATAGTTGCTAATTTAAAAGCAACCAACTAACCAACAAAGTAACCCTTTAACCCCTAACACTATTAGAGATTATTCCAAGTTAGAAATCTTGAATTCAATTTTATAGTACCTCCCAGCAATTCTGAATCAGCTTCCTGTTTCAGAACTATAGGAAGCCCCCCTCTAAAACTATTTGAGAAAAAAAAAAGTGCTCTGCAATCCTTTGGCATTGAGTTTGAAATTAGCCAGCAATACTTGAGAAGAGCAGGAGTGGTGTTCCCATTAAAAGACAAATTAGGGTCAGGCGTGGTGGCTCATGCCTGTAATCCCAACACTTTGGGAGGCCAAGGCAGAAGGATCACTTGAACCCAGAAGTTTGAGACCAGCCTGGGCAACATGCAGAAACCCCATCTGTACAAAAAATAGAAAAATTAGCCAGGCATGGTGATACACGTCTGTAGTGTCAGCTACTCAGAAGACTGACTTGGAAGGATCACCCGAACCCAGGGAAGTTGAGACTGCAGTGTGCTGTGATTGTACCACAGCACTCCAGCCTGGGCAACAGAGTGAGACCCTGTCTAAAATAAAATAAAATAAAAGACAAATTAAGCAGTGAGTCTCTTTCTGCTTCTATGTTTTCCCCAAGAGAACTTTCATGGAAATACTTTTGTTTCGCTTTAAAAAAATACTTTAGCAGCTGTGAAAAATAAAGTTACTGCAGTTCAATAGGATGTAAATAAAAGAGGCCCAGTCAATTCAAGGTTGTAATTTGAGAGTGCACCATTATTTAGACGGAGTATTGAAACGAGAGTAAAAATGACTTCAGGTCATGGTACTACTTCCAATTTTAAAACATTTAAAAACTGCTTTGAAAAACTGTGCTGCATATTTAAAACTCTTATCTCCTAGTAGCTGGAGATTAGAGGTTCCACACGGCACCTGGAAATCTGTAACTATTAATAGGTGTGATGATTCTTACTGGCATATGCTTATCGTCTACAATTTTGATAACAGGGTTGAGTGAAACCATTGTTCTGTTTTCTGGTGTTTTGCAGTGTAAATTGAGGAATTAATAATTAGTGCAAGTGTAGCCAACTTCTAGAATGAGGAGTCCACTCAGAGATGCCCAGGTGAACAACACGCTGCTTCCCTTTGTCATTCAGGACCCAGAGAGATCCCTCCTGACAGCTCTCTCTTCAGCATCCTCAGTCATTCCTTAGCTTGTCGCTCCATTTTATTTCCTTCATATCACTTATTGTAACCCGAAGTCATCTTGTTTATGTGTTCTTTTACATTCTCACTGTCCATCCCCTCCACAGTGTCAGACCCTTGAGAGGGCAACTCGTGCATCTATAGCCAGGGTCAGCAAACCACGGGCACAGACTATATCTGCAAGCTAAGAATGCTCTTCACATTTTTATTTTGTATTTATTTTATTTTTAAATTTATTTCTGAGATAAGCTCTTGCTCTGTTGCCCAGGCTGGAGTGCAGTGGTGTGATCACGGCTTACTGCAGTCTCGACTTCCCGGGCTCAAGCAATCCTCCTGCCTCAGCCTCCTAAGTAGCTGGGACAACAGGCATGCACCATCGTGCTTGGCTAATTTTTCTTTTTTTTTGTACAAGTGGGGTCTTGTTATGTTGACCAGGCTGGTCTCGAACTCCTGGCCTCAAGCAATCTCCTTCTGCCTTGACCTCCCAAAGTTCTGGGATAATAGGCGGGAGCCACTGCACCTAGCCTGCATTTTTAAATAGTTGAAAACACGCAATAGTTCATGACACATGAGAATTACAAAATTCCATTTTCAGCGCCCATATGCAAACTTTATTGGCACACCGCCAGGCCTATGCAGTTATGCATTGTCTGTGGCTGTTTTTGCACAACATACATAGATAGCTGAGTAGTTTCCCAACATGATATGGTCCAAAAAACCTAAAATATTTAGTATTGTGCCTCTTACAGAAAGTGTTCACTGACCCCACCCTATGTCCAGCATAATGCTTGGTAATTCACAGGGGCTCATTAAATGCTATGGATAAACTAATAAGGAGCAGCTCTTGGCAAGAGCTATTTCCAAGTGTCCCTTCCCTGCCGCCAATAAACAAGAAGAAGGAATAGATGAATCCACATTAAATACTAACTCCAGGTTCTCAAACAGTCACCAAATCTAAGTGGGCAGGTGGAGTCTGCTCAGAAAATTTGCTTAACATTTCTTTAAAAGAGATGACAAAGTACGGTCTCAGGAATTCATGGTATCTCAGGTTCCAATTTCTAAAAACTGAGTACGTTCAATTTTCCTTTGGTCTAATATGTTTTATCTACCCCAGCTCTTCCCCACCTGCTTTTGATCTGTAATGTGACTGAAGACTGAACTCTGATTTTTACCACCCTAAACTCAGCTGACCTCCCTTCCAAAAAATGTCAGCCTCTTAATCCTCTTAATAAAAAGGCCCATGTAACTGGGAGAATACATTTGAAATAGTCCACAGTACAAAAAGACGGTCTGAAAATAACAAGGGGAAAAAAATGTACTAAACGCATCTGCACACACACAAAGTTGCTAGGGAAACATGGCAATCCCTTGCAAACTGCCAGCACCGTCACATTTATAACGAAATGACAACAACTGACCTTTGTCTCCTCTTTTCCTGCCTGCCTTTTACCAGGAACAGAAGAGCCTTGTGGCTTGAAGGATGCTTTTGATAGGCAGATTTTCAGATTCTGTGCTGTCTGCCTAGATGAGGGTTCCCGGTTTACAGCTCTGCTAAGAGCTAGAAAATCTTTTATGAGTGTCACCTCCATTATGACCCAGTCTATGCAATTGAAAGGTGCATTTTCACATTGGAATTTGGCTTCTGTAGTTCTGAAGAGAAAAATGACATATTTTGCTGCATTATTTAAATATTCCTGCTGAACAACAAATTAAAAATATCCATTAAAGGTTTATTTGATATCTTCCTAATTATTGCCCATTGCGCATTTGACAAATTATTTACACATTTTAATAATTGCGACTATCTTTGGAAGTGACACAAAAACAATTACTTTTTCGAAATTCCACTGTGTATATGCTTTTGAAACTACATAGCCATTAAAAACAGTCTGTCGAATTAAAGGTTGGGCAATTAATTAAGTGCAAATTCTGTAAAACTGGACCAAGGAGAAAATTCATCAAACCTATGAAATATGACCTATCTTGTCCAAAAGACAAATATGTTTAAACAAAAGATGAAAATTGATGACAAAATTATGGGTAGCAAAATGCACACAGAGCAAATATAAGACAGCTGTACTTGGTTTCAGAGTGTTGGGTTTACCCTTACAGAATTCATGATTCATTACCTTCACCGTCTTGTAAAACTTTTCCTAGTTAATCTCCAAAGTACTGTATCTGGGATAATAAAAGTTCTCAATAAGAGCTTGGAAGGCCATTACATTAATGATTTGCTGGCCTTTAGGGGATCCCAATTAAATGCAACCCAAGTTGAGGCTGGTAGCCTAAGGGTACGTCTCCCTAGGACAATTGAAAGCCACTTTGCCCATGTGGCTCTTTTCTTTTGTTTCTCTCTTTGTGCCTTCCTTTCACCAATTGTCAGTGTCCAAAGTTTCCGTTTCCTTTTATTTAGAAAGAACTCTGCCATTATTAAGACTCTGGCTCTTACCATGAGCGACAAGCCCTGTGTGGGTTTAGAGTATATAGCAGGGGACACCAGAAGCCAGAACAGCGGTTCACATGGGTGTATCCATAATGGGCCCTAGACATGTGTATTACAAGTTCTGGATGTTACCCTTAGGTGTTCAGGTTCACAAATCAACATCCGCGCTGGTGCAAAGTGGGCGGAAGAGGGAGGCGGTTTGCGGACTGTGGGGATTGTTAAGGATACAAGGCTGTTATTTCCATATTAAAATGTAATGATCTCATTAAAGTTAAAACCACTGTTAAACTTGATTGAGTAAATTACTTAATTAACCATAGCATCCAGCGCATTCCTCCAGGGTATACCTCTATTCCTCAAGATGCAGAACAAATGCAGGCTCAGCTTATAGGATGTTATCCAGGGTAGTATGATAACACTCATCTTAGACTGACTTATTTCAGAATCTGTTAAAAGACAATGAAAAGCGAGAAAGTGAGGGTGTTACTCGGTGTTAAAGGAAGATGGGAATAACCTACCAATGAAAGCAGATGTATTTTATTGTTAGGCTGACATCTCTGAAGATTTTCTTGATTAAAAAGAAAACTACCTGATAAGCAGTTTGTGGAGCGACTGCTTTAGCTGGCTCGACAAAGCACTTCCTTTTTATCGCATATTCTACCTTTCTCTCCTTCTCTTTGCTTGAATATCCAAAGATATCTCCATGGGGTTAGCTAAAGCTCTCCAAAAGCTTTGTCTGGGGTTGTGTTTGGATAAGTGACTCTGAATTGGGGTTGCAGTGAGTTTTTGTGGGTGAGTGGGTGGATGGGGGAATGTTCAGGAAACATCTCCAATTTACCTGCCCAAAGCCTGCTTTTTGAAATATAAGGGTTTTTTGTTTGTTTGTTTTGAATGGCTACCTATGACACAAATGGCCAACCAAGCTATACTTGAAAGAAGTCGCCCCAATTTATGGTGTTTCTTAGTTTTTGCAAATATAACATAAGGATAATAATAACTGACTACTTCCTGGGGTTGTTGTAATAGTTCCATATGTGAATATATGTAAAGTGCTTAGAAAAGTGATCAGTTCCCAGGAGGTATTGACTGTTATTATTATTCCTAAGCATAGGAAAGGGAGGGAGCAGGGATGGAGAATGGTCCAGAAACAATGCAGTCAGAACTCTTGGTCAGCAGATGACCTCCCAGACAAGCTTTTTCTTGGATGCCAAGTCCACTTAAAGGGGTCCAGGATTCCCAGACACTTAGTAGCAAGAAAACCTGGGTTTTATTTGATTTAAAAAAAACCTATGCTTTCCTCTAACCCAGTGTGTTGCTTGTATCAGAGCCTGGAGTGGAGAACTGTGCTGGGGTAGGGTCTTGCTGTTGCTTGCAGAACGTGTGCCATTTAGAAAGAGAAGTCTTGCAAATCCCATCTGCAGAGGGATTAGAACTAAACTTAATAAAGCAGAACCTGAACAGAACTGGAGTAACCTTCTTATGCCAGTTTAATATGGTGCATTTGTAGGTAGGCATCTTTTAAATAGATTTTTATATTTTAGATTTTTTTGGATTAATCCCAAAAGAAGAACTTGAGGGATTTGAAAGATAGCAATTTATTTGGGAGGTTAGGGCAGGAAACAGCAAAAGATTGAGAAAGTGGCATAGAGAAGGGAAGAAATCCGATATATAATTTAAAAACTATATAAACATAGAAAATGGTTTCCAAAAAGGAAACCAGGTCAGGATAATTATTTTCTAAAACTAATGGTTTAGAATAAAAACCAGATATCAAGATATCTCCTGAATTGCTACTCATCACAACTGTAAACAGAAATGAACAGTATTTACTGAGCATTTACATAGTGGCATAGAAAAGCCTATTCTAAGCCACTACATAAATTCATTTTAATAATTGTCAGATGGATGTAGGTGCTTCTGTTATATCCATTCTATAGATGATGAAACAGACACAGAGAGGTTAATAAAATTGCCCAAGCTTACCAAGCTAATAAGGGGTAGTGTTCAAATTTGAAAGATAGTTTGACTTAAAAGCCCATATTCTTACCATTCCACTAGTTTCAATTTCACTCTCTAAAAGGAGAAAAATCCTCTTACCTTAATATGCCTTGCTTAAGGATGTGACTCAGGAGAAGGCATAGGAGACAAAGAAAAATAGCCCAATAGAAGCTTCCATCAATCATCTGCCCAAAGGAACACCAAATTAAACAACTATCCACATGCCTTCATAAGACCCAAACATTAGGTGAGCAATCACAGTACCTGGTTTTAACATCATATTAAGGAAAGAGGCACCAAAAAGGGTGGGAAAGACAGTCTTGAATCACCCACACCGTTCCTCCTGCATCCCCTGACAGCTGCCCTGGGGTATGGAGAAAGCATCTGTGCACTTGGAGGAGGGAGAGTGCAGTGATTGTGGGACTTTGCATTGGAACTCAGTGCTTCCTTGCCACAGTGGAAAGCAACATGGGGCAGAACTCGGCCAGTGTCCACTGAAGTAGCATTTAGACCAGCCCTAGTCACAGAGGAATTGCCCATCCTAGTGATTAGAACCAAAGTTTAGGCAATCCCCACCACCACAGGAAAACTCCTCTGGCACACTAAATGAACTTGAAAGGCAATCTAGGCGACAAGGACTGAAATTCCTGGGCAAGTCCTGGTGTGTTGTGCTTGTCTTGGAGCCAGTGGACTTGAGGTGCATGTGGCCTACTGAGACACCAGTGGGGGTGGCCAACAGAGTGCTTAATCACCCTTCTCCCAACCCCAGGCAGCACAGCTTGCGGCTCTGGGAGACTCCTTCCCTCTGAATTAGGAGAGGAGAGGGGAGAGTAAAGAGGGCTATGTCTTGACAACTTGTATACCAGCTCAGTCACAGTAGAATAGGACACTAATCAGAGTCCTGAGACCCCCATTTCAGGCATCACGACCATCTAGGAAAACGTGACCTTACCGAACGAACTAAATAAGGTACCAGTGACCAATCCTGGAGAGCAGAATATGTGGCCTTTCAGACAATTCAAAATAAGCTGTTTTAAAAAAGCTCAATGAAACCCAAGATAACACAGTGAATGAATTCAGAGTCCTATCATATACATTTAACAAAGAAATTGAAATAACTAAAAAGAATGAAGCAGAAATTCTGGAGCAGGAAAATGCAACTGACATACTGAAAAATGCATCAAAGTCTTTCAACAGCAGAACTGACCAAGCAGAAGAAAGAATTAGTGAGCTTGAAGACAAGCTATTTGCAAATACATAGAGGAGACAAAAGAAAAAGAATAGAAAATAATAAAGCATGCCCATAGGATCTAGAAAATAGTCTCAAAATGGCAAATATAAGAGTTATTGACATTAAAGAGGAGATAAAGAAGAGATCAGAGTAGAAAGTTTACTCATGACATAATAACAGATAACTTCCCCAATCTAGAGAAAGATATCAATATTCAAGTACAAGAAAGCTATGAAACACCAAACAGGTTTAACCCAAAGAAGACTACCTGAAGACATTTAATAATCAGACTCCCAAAGGGCAAGGATAAAGAAAGGATCCTAAAAGCAGCAAGAGAAAAGAAACAAATTACATATGAAGGAGCTCCAATGGTTCTGGCAGCAGATTTTTCAGTGGAAACCTACGGGCTAAGAGACAGTGGCATGACATATTTAAAGTGCTGAAGGAAGAAAAAAACTTTTACTCTAGAATAGTATATCTGGTGAAAATATCCTTCAAACATGAAGAAGAAATAAAGACTTTCCCAGACAAACAAAAACTGAGGGATTTCATGAACACCAGACCTGTCCTACAAGAAATGCTAAAGGGAGTTCTTCAACTAGAAAGAAAATGGCATTCATGATCAATAAGAAATTATCTGGAGGCACAAAACTCATTGGTATTAGTAAATACAGAGAACAACAAAGAATGTTATAACACTGTAATTGTGGTGTGTAAACTACTCATATCTTGAGTAGAAAGACTAAAAGATGAACCTATCACAAATAATAACTACAACAACCTTTCAAGACATAGGCAGTTTAATAAGATATACATAGAAACAACACAAAGTTAAAAAGCAGGAGTTGAAATTAAAGTGTAGAGTTTCTATTAGTTTTCTTTTTTTTTGTTTCGCAATCAGTGTTAAGTTGTCATGAGTTAAAAATAATGGGTTATAAGATATTTACAAGCCTCATGGTAACCTCAAATCAAATAATATACAACAGATACACAAAAAATAAAAAGCGATAAATTAAAGCATGTCACCAGAGAAAATTACCTTTACTAAAATGAAGACAGGAAAGAAGAAAAGATGGAAGAGAAGACCACAAAACAACCAGGAAACAAGTCACAAAATGACAGAGTAAGTTCTTACCTAGAAGTAATAACATTGAATGTAAGTAGACTAAATTCTTCAATCAAAAGACATAGAATGGCTGAATGGATGAAAAAAATTAGACCCAGTGATCCATTGCCTACAAGAAACGTAGTTCACCTATAAAGACACACATAGACTGAAAATAAAGGGATGGAAAAATGTTATCCCATGCAAATGAAAACCAGAAAAGAGCAGGAGTAGCTATACTTATATCAGACAAGATGGATTTCAAGAGAAAACCTATAAAAAGAGACAAAAAAGGTCATTACATAAAGGGGTAAATTCAGCAAGAGGATGTAACAATTATAAATATATATGCACCCAACAGTGGAGCTCCCAGATACATGTGAAGGAAATATTATATTATTATTAGAGCTAAAAAGAGAGCTAGACCCCAACACAATAATATCTAGAGACTTACACCCCACTTTCAGCATTGAACAGATCATCTAGACAGAAAATGAACAAAGAAACATTGGACTTAATCTGCACTAGAGACCAAATAGACTTAATAGATACTCACAGTACATTTCACTTAACACCTGCAGAACACAATTCTTCTCCTCAGCACATGGATGATTCTCAAGGATGGACTATACATTAAGCCCCAAAACAAGTCTTAAAAAATTCAAAAATTGAAATCCTATTAAGTATCTTCTCTGACCACAATGGAATAAAACTAGAAATCAACAAGAGGAATTTCGGAAACTATACAAAAACATAGAAATTAAATAATATGCTCCCAAATGACCAGTGGGAAAAAATTAAGAAGGAAAATTAAAAATTTCTTGAAATAAATGAAAATAGAAACACAACACATCAAAATTTATAGGATACAGCAAAAGCAGCACTAAGGGGAAAGTTTATAGCAATAAGTGCCTGCATCTAAAAAGTAGGAAAACTTCAAATAAACAACTTAATGATACATCTCAAAGAACTAGAGAAGCTAGAGCTAACCAAACTTAAAATTAATAGAAGAAAATAAATAATAAACATTGGAGCAGAAATTAGTGAAATTGAAACTAAAAAATACAAAAGAACAATGAAAGCAGTGGTTGATTTTTTTTTGAAAAGATAAACAAAATCGACACACTGTTTGCCTAAGAAAAAAGAGAGGAGACTGAAATAAATAAAATCAGAGGTGAAAAAGGAGAAATTACCACTGATAACACAGAAATTCAAAGGATTATTAGAGGCTCCTATGAGCAACTATATGCCAGTAAATTGGAAAACCTAGAAGAAATGGATAGATTCTTAGAAACGTACAACCTATGAAGATTAAAACATAAAGAAATTCAAAATCTGAGCAGAGCAATAACAAGTAATGAGATTGAAGGCATGATAAGAAGTCTCCTAGCAAAGATAAGTCCAGGACCTGATGGCTTCACTGTTGAATTTTACTAAACATTTAAAGAACTAATACCAATTCTACTCAAAGAATTTCAAAAAATAGAGGAGGAGAGAATACTTCCAACTCATTCTACAAGGCCAATGTTATCTTCCTACCAAAAATAAAAGACACGTCAGAAAAAGAAAACTATAGGCCAGTATCCCTGATGAACATTGATGCAAAAACCCACAATAAAATACTAGCAAACAGAATTCAACACCGCATAAAAAAAAAATCATTTGTTATGACCAAGTGGGATTAATCTGGGGATGCAAGGATGGCTCAATATATGCAAATCAATTAATTTGATTCACCCTGTCAACAGGATGAAGGGCAAAAACCATATGATCATTTTAATCAACTAAAAACTAAAAGAAGTTAAATAATCTTTGTTTCCAGATGATATAATCTTATATTTTGAAAAACCTAAAGACTCCACCAAAAAATGATTAGAATAGATGAACAAATCCAGTAAAGTTACAGTATACAAAATCAACATAAAAGTCAGTAGTATTTCTATATGCCAACAGCAAACAATTTGAAAAAGAAATTGAGAAAGCAATCTCATTTACAAGAGCCACAAATAAAATAAAATACATAGGAATAAACTTAAACAAAAAAGTGAAAGGTCTCAACAATAAAAAGTATAAAACATTGATGAAAGAAATTAAAGAGGACAACAAAAAAATGGAAATATACTCCATGTTTTCATGCATTGGAAGAATCAATATTGTTAAAATGTCCATACTGCCTAAAGCAATCTACAGATTAAATGCAATCTTTAACAAAATACCAATGACTTTTTTTGCAGAAATAGAAAAAAAAAAATCCTAAAATTTATAGGGAACTACAAAAGACCCAGAATAATCAAATATATCCTGAGAAAAAAGAACAAAACTGAAGTAATCACATTACCTGACTTTCAGTTATCCTATGGAGCTATAGTAACAAAAACAGCATGGTACTGACATAAAAAAAGACACATAGACCAATGGAACAGAAGAGAAAACCCAGAAATAAGTCCATGTGTCTGCAGTGAACTCATTTTTGACAGAGGTGCCAAGTAGATACACTGGGGTGAGGACAGTCTCTACAATAAGTGGTGCTGTGAAAACTTGATATCCATATGCAGAAGAATGAAACTATACCCCTATCTCTTGCCATATACAAAAACCCAACAAAATGAATTAAAGACTTAAATCTAAAACCTCAAACTATGAAACTACTTAAAGAAAACATTGAGGAAACTCTCCAGGCCGTTGGACTGGGCAAAGATTTCTTGAGTAATACCCCACAAGCACAGGCAACCAAAGCAAAAATGGACAAATGAGATGACATCGAGTTAAAAAGCTTCTGCACAGCAAAGGAAATAATCAACGAAGTGAATAGGCAACCCACAGAATGGAAGAAAATATTTGCAAACTACCCATCTGACAAGGGATTAATAACCAGAATACATAAATAGCTCAAACAACTCTGTTGGAAAAAATCCAACAACCTGATTTAAAAATGAGTAAATGGTCTGAATAGAGATTTCTCAAAAGAAGTCATACAAATGACAAACAGGTATATGAAAAGGTGCTCAATATCCTTGATCATCAGAGAAATGAAAATTAAAACGACAATGAGATATCATCTCACCCCAGTAAAAATGGCTTTTATCCAAAAGACAGGCAATAACAAATGCTGGCAAGGATGTAGAGGAGAGGGAACACTGACACACAGTTGGTGGGAATGTAAATTAGTACAACCACGATGGAGAACAGTATGAAGGTTCCTCAGAAAACTAAAACTAGAACTACCATATGATTCTGCAATTCCACTGCTGGGTATATACCCAAAAGAAAAGAAATCAGTATATTGAAGAGATGCATATCTGCACTCTCATGTTTATTGCACCACTGTTCACAATAGCTAAGCTTTGGAAGCACCCCAACTGTCCATCAACAGATGAATGGATAAAGAAAATGTGGTACATGTACACAATGGTATACTATTCATCCATAAAAATAATGAAATCCTGTCAGTTGCAACAACATAGATGAAACTAGAGGTATTATGTTAAGTGAAATAAGCCAGGCAGAGAAAGACAAACTTAGCACGTTTTGACTTTTTTGTGGGAAATAAAAAAGTTCAAAGAATTGAACTAATGAGATAGATAATAGAATAATGGTTACCAGAGACTGGGAAGGGTGGGAGGTGGGGGAAGTGGGGTAGTTAATGGGTAAAAAAATATGGTTAAATAGAATGAATAAAATCTAGTATTTGATAGCACAGTCAATAATAATTTATTGTACACTTAAAAATAACTAAAAGAGTATAGTGAAATTATTTGTAACATAAAGAAACAAGAAATGCTTGAGGTAATGAATACCCCATTTACCCTGATGTATTTATCACGCATTCTACGCCTGTATCAAAATATCTCATGCACTCCATAAGTATACACACCTACTATGTACCCACAAAAGTTAAAAATTAAAAAAAGAGAATGCAACTCAGGAGTCAAGTGGCCTGAGTCCTAGCTCTTTAATTTTATGTGTGATCACTGAAAACATTATTTACTCTCTCTGAGCTTTCATGTTCTTTTCTATAAAAAAGGAACAATAGGAGCTCCTATCTGCAGGCAGGTAGTCACCTTGCCCATAGCTCCATGACTGCCCTTGGGAGTGCCCTGCTGATCAGAGGACATTCCATACACCTGCTAACAGCTTCTTACTTCAAGCACCAATGTCTCCCTCCTTGAAGGCTTTCTCTGACTGTAAGAGGCAGCTCAACCTGCACATGGGCAAGTTGGCAGTGCCGGGGGTGAAACCTCCAGGAGTGACCTGCAAATGATAAGAACAGGAGCTGGTAGATAAACATCCCAGCCTCCTTGCCATCCCCACCCCATCCTGCCCCCCTCCCACCACCACCCAGGGAACAATTCTATGCTCTGCTCAGTCTCCCAGAAGGTCCTCAGTTGAATTGAGTTCTAGACATTCCCAGGGGTAGCTAGTTTGTTACATCTCCCTCTACTGGCTTTCCTCCCATCCTGAGTCAATTTCCCAATCCTTCACTAAGTTCCTGCCCTACATTCCCAAATACATAGCTTTTTTTCAAATCCTTCGAGTTTCTCCTTTGGGGAGAACCCAAACGAAGATACTCTCAGGATTGTGGTGAGAATTCAATGAAATGATGCATGTAAATAGTTGGTGTCATATCTGGTGTGTAGCAGATAGCCTAATAACCGTAAGTTTTATTATATATGATGATTATTATATCAATATATGAGTTTTGAATGTAATGGGGAAGCTGTAATAAAGAGTCTGACTCTACAAGTGAGACAGGGACACATGGGTGAGGAAGATCAGGTCCCGACAAAATGGAAAGGGTCTGTAGGAAAGCATATGAGGGTCCCCCAAATCCTAAGTATACTGCTCAAGACATGCCTCCACTTCCTGGAATCAACACAAATGCCCATCAATCAACGAGTGGATAAAGAAACTGTGAGATATATATCTATAGCTATATCTATATATAAAAAACACATGATGCAGTACTACTCAGGCATAAAAAGAAATGAATTAATGGCATTCGCAGCAACCTGGATGGCATTGGAGACTATTATTCTAAGTGAAGTAACTCCGAAATGGAAAACCAAACATCTTATCTTCTCACTCATAAGTGGGAGCTAAGCTATGAGGATGCAAAGACATAAGAATGACACAATGGACTTTGGGGACTCAGGGGGAAACGGTGGGAAGGGGGTGAGGGATAAAAGAATACAAATTGAGTTCAGTGTATACTGTTCGGGAGATGGGTGCACCAAAAATCTCACAAATCACCATTAAAGAACTTACTCATGTAATCAAATATCACCTGTTCCCCCAAAACCTAAGGAAATAAAAAATTTAAAAATAAAGATAAAAAAAGACATGTCTCCACTTCCAGAATATTCCTTGCAATTGACTTGGCTGAGGGGACAGCTGTCTGGTGAAATTGCCAGGCCTGTTGATTCCAAATCCATGAAACTGGCAATTATTTAGTGAACAGTCTTTGGCCAAGAGGAAGGAGACACATGACTGATGTCCAAATCACAGCACTTATTTTAAGCTCCTGGGGATGTCCTTTTTTCTTGGCTTCTACAGAGATGAGCATTAGGATTTTTTTATTTTATTTTATTTTATTTTATTTTTTTTATTATTATACTTTGAGTTCTAGGGTACATGTGCATAACGTGCAGGTTTGTTACATATGTATACTTGTGCCATGTTGGTGTGCTGCAGCCATCAACTCGTCAGCACC
>NW_012101920.1:1565717-1566474 GCF_000951045.1 Mandrillus leucophaeus
CTGGGAAGGGTGGGAGGTGGGGGAAGTGGGGTAGTTAATGGGTAAAAAAATATGGTTAAATAGAATGAATAAAATCTAGTATTTGATAGCACAGTAGGGGGACTACAGTCAATAATAATTTATTGTACACTTAAAAATAACTAAAAGAGTATAGTGAAATTATTTGTAACATAAAGAAACAAGAAATGCTTGAGGTAATGAATACCCCATTTACCCTGATGTATTTATCACGCATTCTACGCCTGTATCAAAATATCTCATGCACTCCATAAGTATACACACCTACTATGTACCCACAAAAGTTAAAAATTAAAAAAAGAGAATGCAACTCAGGAGTCAAGTGGCCTGAGTCCTAGCTCTTTAATTTTATGTGTGATCACTGAAAACATTATTTACTCTCTCTGAGCTTTCATGTTCTTTTCTATAAAAAAGGAACAATAGGAGCTCCTATCTGCAGGCAGGTAGTCACCTTGCCCATAGCTCCATGACTGCCCTTGGGAGTGCCCTGCTGATCAGAGGACATTCCATACACCTGCTAACAGCTTCTTACTTCAAGCACCAATGTCTCCCTCCTTGAAGGCTTTCTCTGACTGTAAGAGGCAGCTCAACCTGCACATGGGCAAGTTGGCAGTGCCGGGGGTGAAACCTCCAGGAGTGACCTGCAAATGATAAGAACAGGAGCTGGTAGATAAACATCCCAGCCTCCTTGCCATCCCCACCCCATCCTGCCCCCCTCCCACCACCACCCAGGGAACAA
>NW_012101920.1:1572244-1576710 GCF_000951045.1 Mandrillus leucophaeus
CATTTCTTGTTTCTCTCAGGTTTGTCAAAGATCAGATGGCTGTAGATGTGTGGTATTATTTCTGAGGACTCTGTTCTGTTCCATTGGTCTATATTTCTGTTTTGGTACCAGTACCATGCTGTTTTGGTGAGCATTAGGATTTTAAGGATGAGTAAAGGTGTCTAAAGAAGTGTCATGGAAAGGGGAAACCAAGGAAAGAAGGGAAGAAAAGCAGCAAAAAAGATCTGAATAGAGATTTCTCAAAAGAACTCCTACAAATGAAAAGGTAGGTAGTTGCTGCCTTGCCCATATCGCCATGGCTCACCTCAGAAGTGCCCTGCTGTTCAGAGGACATTCCCTATGCCTGCTAATACTTTAGGCTCATTAAGGGGGAAAATGTTGGCTGGACAAGAGGCACATGCCTGGAATCCCAGCACTTTGGGAGGCCAAGGTGGAAGGATTGCTTGAGCCCAGCAGTTCCAGACCAGTCAGGGCAACATGGCAAGACCTGTTTCTATGAAAATTAAAAATAGCTGGCATGGTGGTATGCACCTTAGTCCAAGCTACTTGGGAGGTTGAGGTAGGAGGATCACTTGAGCCCAGGAAGTTGAGACTGCAGTGAGCTGTGATGGAGCCACTGCAGTCCAGCCTGGGTGATACAGCAAGACTCTGTCTCTAAATAAGTAAATAAATGAACACAAAGAAAAAAATGCATTTCTCAGTGACTGAGAGAAGAAAGAGTATTTATTGCCTTTCCACATATTGGAGGAATGTGATCTTCCTAACTGGAGGTTATTTGAAGGAACAAAATCATCTCCGTGTTGAAGCCTGATCTAGTTAAATTGTGACTGGGTTCTTGAATATATTTTAATTCTGCACAATTATTTTGGCCTTGGTTTTGAAGGCCAAATCGTTAACCTAATTATCTAATAAAATGCAGACATTAAAATAAGAGTCAGACTCTTTTGTCTGATGTTTATGGACAGCTTTTATGCCTCGTTCATCCTTCCTCCCTGTCTGTTCCACATCTGGGAAAACTGATAAGAAATCCCAGACATCCCTTCTTTGGTGCCGGTGGGAAGTTTCAACCAGGCATCACGGGAACCCTAATGTGGGCCCACCCCTTAACCACCATCAATGCCCCAAGTCAGTGTTCTTTCCCTGCTCTGTGAAGAAATTTTGGATCTGCTTGAGTCTGCTCTGCTCTCCCCAGAAAGTCTCATTATGTGAGTCACAAAGCTTTGTACGCACCCTCTTTGTCTGTGTGTGGTGTCATGAGTCTTGACCTCTGACCCATGTTTTGGGTCAAGTCTATCCTGTTTCTGTGGAGTGGTCACAACAAAGGCAATTCTACACTTTACCACGAAAAGCACTGTGAGATTCCTTACAATAACAAAAGCTTCTGGGATTTTTAAAAAATGGGTATTATTTATTTAAGGAGGGGTCCATATGGCAGTGGTGAGAGTTCAGGGCAGGGGTCTGAAGCTCAAGGGCAGAGAATGAAGGAATGAGTCACAGAGTGCGGCTGAAGGTCGAGGCACAGATCAGAGACAGTGAGCTCACCATTCACTTCCCAGCAGCCGAATAGAGATCTGGGATTTACGCACAGCCTTTGCTTAGAGGAAAGTGTACCTTTTTGAACCTTGCAACACATTGGACCCTCATCAACTGGGATTTTAATGAGAGGAAGTAGTATTCCAATGAACAATCTACATAATATCTTGTAGGTAAAATATTTATTTGGGGCTTAGGACCATGAGCCGACTAGAAATACTCATGGGCAAAAATGTAATGTAGTCATAAATGTCTACATTCATTTTCCATTGGCTGTAGAAAAAGAATCTCCGTTTTGGTTTTTACAATTTCAGAATAGGCTGCCCAAATCCAGGGCATTGAATCAGAGTTATATAACTTATCTGCTAGCTTCTCTATTTATAACAGTGAAGTGTTGGCATGTATGTGAAAATTTAAAGTAAAGGCTGCTTCCTCATGATCTTGTGATCTTTAATTTTTACCTTTAGTTTAACAAATATTTCATCATGATAACTTTGTAGTGGATAATGAGGGAGCATTCTTTTCAAGACTGCAAAATCTTAATTTGCTTTAACTAATAAAAAATTCTGGTTAGTATACACATTTAATGTAAATATGATGCTAATGGTCAACAATCCTGTGCAACTAGTTGCTGGAAATATATAAAACATTATATAGACATTATATATTAAGCATTATATAGATTTTTTATTTAGTATGTATATTTATGTATCTAAAATATGGGTGAAATTAGTATGTCACAAATAGATTTTTTAAATTTCAAAAATGGCTTTAAAACCAAAGATTACAAGAGGTGGCTTATGAAGAAGACATAGGTGACAGTTTAGGCTCACTGTTAAACTATAATCGTTTAAAAAAAGATTATTTTATGAAGAAAACAATCAGAATCCCAATATATTCAGATTCTCTACCCTTCCTTCTATGGCAATGGATATCTGCGTTCTACCCACATTCCCCCAATCTCACACTTCTGATAACATGCCTATGGCTTCTTACTGTAAAGCTGTGACTGTCAGCAGCAGGGCTTTCTCTTGCCATAAGAATATTGGCCTTTGCGTGTGAGTGGGGTTGGTGGATAAATATTTCAGCTCACTTGCCCGTATATAGGAGGCTTTGTTCTGTACTGCCCCCAGAGTCCTCGTAGGATTCAATCCCAGCTGCCAACAGCAGTCACTTGCTCCTATCTATGCGCCCTTTAGGGAAGTGTTCCGTTCTTTGTCCCCTGTGTCCCTTCTTTACTCCTTTCAATATGATTCCTGGGATCACCTTTCATTCAAATCCTTGTCTTGGGTTCTGCTCCTGAGGAAATTCAACCCAAGATACCTTTCAGGAATGAACTTGTTTGGGGTCCATTTTTTGCCTCTATCCCTCTCTTCTCCCTCACTTCTTCACTCATATATGTACATATATACACATATGTACGTATATACACACATATATATACATACATATATATCTCTATATATTTTATTTTTATTTATTTATTTATTTTTTTGAGACAGAGTCTCGCTCTGTCATCCAGGCTTGAGTGCCATGGCACAATCTCAACTCACTGCAACCTCTGCCTCCCATGTTCAAGTGATTCTCCTGCCTCAGCCTCCTGAGTAGCTGGGATTACAGTTGTGAACCACCACGTTCAGCCAATTTTTGTATTTTTAGTAGAGATGGGATTTCACCATGTTGGCCAGGCTGGTCTCGAACTCCTGGCCTCAAGTGATCTGCCCACCTTGGCCTCCCAAAGTGCTGGGATTACAGGCATGAGCTACTGTGCCCAGCCTTCACTCATATTTTTAATACTAGCTGTGTATAGACACTGTGAAGTATTAGAAGCTTTCAGTCAAGTAGACTCCTACTGAAGGAGACAGAAGTTACAGTAAATACCGAGTTTAACTTTTGAGAATGTAACTATATGCAAGGTTTTAAAAAGTGAGAGAAAGAGTTATTTAAGTGGCCAACACTGCCATTCTTTCAATAAATGCAGACCCCAGCTGGAGCGTGAGAGGGGAAAGGAAGTTGGAATTTTCTCAGTGAACCTCAGGTTGCCTGTACCTCTCATAGAACATCTTCTCGTGTTGAGTGGCTGAGTGTCATCCTCGCATTAAACATCCACCATTGTTGTGTTTTTCATGCAATGTGGTCCTGAAATACAAACCAACTACTTTATAATGTGCTTAACTAATGGCATCGTGATTTTTCCAACACAGGAAGGAAAACTAGTTGTGATGGACTCATTGAGAAACAGTCTGTCCATCTGCACCATGGGACTTTCTAAAGAGATTTTAAAATATATTTTTCCCCTACATAATGTTTGCTCCAGGCTCTGGCTATTCAACCTGACCTCATAAGCTAGGACTGTACTCTCATTACAATGCAATGTGGTAAGTGCTTTCTGGAATGCATATGCTAATGGGATATTGTGGGGACACAGAGACAAGATCAATGCTGGCTGGTCAGATCAGGGAAGAGTTCTCAGAGCAGGTAATGCTTGAGTTGGGTTTTTAAAGATAAGTAGATATCTGCCTAATATTTGGGGGAAGGAAATAAAGGGAGCTCTTAAAATTCTACCACAAAAACGTCAGCTTTGCCTTTCTTAATCTTAGTACACAGATCCTGTGGCTTTTACTTTAATCAACAGTATAGACTATCTGCACTATGTAAGCTTTGGGGAAGATTAGACTGAGATTTACTCTATCTAATGCTTATTTGAGACATCTGATATTTGGACAAAACAATTTAGTGGGACTTCTTCCTGCCTGTTCATTTAGTCTCCACAAGATGCATTAGGTAATGTCAATGTGTGAGTCTGGGTTCTCTGAGGAGCAGATGCGAAAGCAGGGCTAGGCATACACAAGGCAGATTGGGAGAAATGCTTACAAAGGAATCTGAGAGAGAAGCTGGGTGAGCCATCAGACTGTGGAGTAGTTGTGATCCTT
>NW_012101920.1:1577215-1607373 GCF_000951045.1 Mandrillus leucophaeus
AGGAAGGAAGGAAGGAAGGAAGGAAGGAAGGAAGGACAAGTGGAAGCCTCTTAGACTGCACGGCTGCTCTGAGATATGTCAAAGTTGATGAACAACGGTTGCCAGGCAGAGAAGCGCCATGCCTTCGAGGAATGGGCCTGCTTTCATGTCCTGTTGCCCTTGGCACTGGTGGGAGCAGCTTATCTGTGTGCAGCGTGGCCTCTTTCGGAACACCATGATGGGTTTCAGAATGCAGCCTTTGGGTTTGTCGGTCCATCATTCTCCCCACTGTCTGTGACCTGAGAGATGAATTTACATCCATGGCCACTCCAATCCTTATTCCCCAAATGTAGGACACATACCACAGAGAGTGCTTGAGATGATTTGAGTAGTAGCACATTGAATTGTTTAGTATGAAAATTACTTTATCATTCTGTTTCATCTGTTAGCGAAGGAGAATGACTCAGGTTGGTGCTATCATTTTGTAATCCCCCTTTGAACAACAGGCACACCTCAGGCATATAAACTTTGGCAGGCTATGATATCCAGATAAAATGGAATAACCTTGTCTTATTTTCATGTGTATTTATGATAATATGTATTTTACATTTATATCTATTTATGGTGGATGACACTGTTTTTCAATTCATACTACTCAAATCATTTTTTTCTTTTAAAATAAATTGAATGATGTCCACACATGGGAATCAATTTAACAAAAATAGTAAGTAGCTAACAAACAGAGAGCAAGTGGCCATGGGAAAATGTGAAAATGTTTTACAAATGAGTGTCTGGGTAACTCTGACCTAGGTCATCTGAAAGTAACATGGTAGGTCCGTGTTGTCTCAAGTTTTCACAGAAAAATGCCTTTACTGCTGCACTATTTTAAGTTATGCCTTTTCCTTCTGGACAGGGTCACTGAAAGGACTGTCCGGTTTTATAGTTTGTCTGTGATTTCGTGGCAAAGATGTTGTTCACTCTGTTCCTCAGCCTTTAAACAAATCCCCAGAGGACAAATCCAACTTGAATTTAGTTCTAGGGGGATAAAAAGTATTGTCTCTGCACAAAGGTGTATACTTCTTCCTGTCAGAAAAAGACAAGTAGACCTGTCATGATGCTTGCCTTACCTTCCAGAATCCTTAGGGCTGAATTTACTGCTTTTATCTTCCCATCTATTCCAATCTGGCAGTTGAAAGCACATAGTCTTCCTGGTTTCTTCAGAGTACTCTGTTATTTAAAAAGATCTTTAAAAATTTCAGATATCCCTTGGTCCTTCAGCTTTCCTACAATATCCACAGAGACTAGCTGAATCTATCTGCATCAGCTAGGATAAGCTAGCTTGTGCTATGGTACTAAATGACCGCCATGTTGTCCTGACTCATAAACAGCAAAGGTTGATTTCTTGCTCATGCTCTATGTCTATTTCAAGTTAGCTGGTGGACTCTTTAAATATCCTCGTTGAGGGAAGCTGGTGGATAGAGTCCTTACTCCCTGGATAGCGGTTTGTTGCTATGGCAAGGCAACAAAAGAACATGGTGGTTTATTCATTTTCTTCCATAGGTTTCACCATAGAAGTAACATATCTTACTTTTGCTCACATTACATTGGCTGAAGCACATCTTCTGTTCATGCTGAACTTGGAGGAGGTGGGAATGCACGATTTCAGCATTTTCCTGAAAGGAGGGGATCTGCAACATTGGTGAATAGCCCCAAATGCTACCGCATTGTCATACCTCATATTGTGGGAGGTCAAGGAAGATCTCCTTGATATCTCTGAGGCTTTCTGAGTCAGCCTTTGCTACAGTTTGCTGTCTGAGATCATCTGTTTTGGGCCATTACTCTTCCTTCCTGTGACTGTCATCCAATGTTGCTGGTCTCGTTTTAACTCATATTGGACAACATCTATTGTCCTTTATTTCCCGAATGAACTATTAAAATAATGCTGTTGTTTGTAGTATAATTTTGTTGCCTGTTTAGGATGGAGTGAAGAGCAGTGATAGCAATGATAACTCAGGGCAGAAAATAACCTTACATTGTTGAGAGTATCCTTGGGTAATTTGATGTTTTATTAACCAGCTATTCTATCCTTGATGCCTAGAATAGAACATGACACATAGTAGGAGCTCAATTAATACTTAGTGAATGAAAGCACTTCCATATATCATCACTGATCCTAGACAGTTTTTTTAGAATGTCAATTTTCATTTTAGATTCCGAGGGTACATGTACAGGTTTGTTACATGGCTACATTACATGATGGTGAGGTTTGGAGTACCACTGATTCCATCACCCAGTTAGTAAGCATAGTTTTTCAACAGTTAGTTTTTCAACCCATTATCCCTCTGCCCTCTAGTAATTCCCAGTGTCTATTGTTACCATCTTTATATCCATGAGTACCCAATGTTTAGCTCCCACTTATAAGTGAGAACATGTTTTCTAATCCCACATTAATTCGCTTAATAATGACCTCCAGCTGCATCCATGTTGCTGCAAAGTACATGATTTGTTTCTTTTTAATGGCTGCATAGTATTCCATGGTGTATATGTACCACATTTTCTTTATCCAGTCTACTATTGATGACTATTTAGATTGAGTTATTGTGTTTGCTGTTGTTAATAGTGCTATGATGAACATACACAAGCATGTGTCTGTATGGGGAAACAATATATAGTCCTTTGGGTATATACCCAGTAATGGGTTGAATGGAAGTACTGTTTTCAGCTCTTTGAAAAAATCTCCAAAGTACTTTCCACAGTGGCTGAACTAATTTACATTCCTATCAGCAGTGAACAAGCATTTCCTTTTCTGCATAGCCTCACCAGCATCTGTTGTTTGTGGACTTTTTAACAATAGCTATTTAGACTGGTCTGAGACGGTATTTCATTGTGGCTTTAATTTGCATTTCTCTGATGAGTAGTGATGTTGAGAATTTTTCGTATGTTTGCTGGTTATTTTGTGTTTTCTAAAAATCCTTTCCTGCCACATAGAATTTCCTACTGTCTGTACTGTCTCTGAACTCCTACTCTGTAAACTCCTAGCATGTTCCTGCACTTCCTTTTCCATTTCCCTTCCCTTTAAATCATGTTGTTTCTTTTCTTCTTCAGACTCCTCATCTCATAGCCTCTAGAGTTGCCATCAAAGAGCCATCAAAGTCCTCTTTTCCCTTTATGTAAAAGTATTTAGCCCTTCCAGTGTTTTACTTTGACTTCCCTACTATGACCTAAAGACCTCAGTTTTCACACTCAAAGAACTCTATCAGGTGGTTTTCAAGGTTAAAAAAAAAAAAGGATTTGAACATTTCTTGGGATGAATTGTGTTACAGCTCTTGAAAGCAAAAGTGGCTGCAGTGAGTGCTTATTTTCAATAATATTTCTTATCTTTCTGTCAACATTTATTTTAATTTGAATTCTCTGAGCCAAGATATTTTTTCCAAAAAAGGTGCATAAATCAATGAATAGTTCATTCCTTTTTATTACTGAGTGATGTTACATTTGATAAGAGACTACCATCTTTTTAAAATCTATTCACCAGTTGATGTCTATTTGAGTGTTTTAATTTTTTGGCTGTAATAAATAATATAGCCATATATTTTCATTTCCCCTTAGAATGGAATTACTTGATTATATTATAAGTGTATATATTTTTAGCTTTTTAGGAAACTGCCAATATGTTTCCCAAAGTGACTGTATTATTTTAAATTTATGCCAGCTGTGTATGAGGGCTCCAGGTGCTCTCCATCCTCACCAACACTTGCTATTTTTGGCTATTTTAAAATTTTACCTATTTGCTGGCTTTGTAGGAGTAGCTCTTGTTTTTTTAAATTTGCATTTCACTTATCTCCAATTTTATTAAAATTGTTAATGTGTTTGTTGGCCATTTGCACACAGGCATACTTTGGAGATATAGTTAGTTTAGTTCCAGACAACTTCAATAAAGTGCATATTGCAATAAAGCAAGTCACACAATTTTTTTGGTTTCTTAGTGCATATAAAGGTTATGTTTATACCATACTGTAGTCGAATAAGTGTGCAATAGCATTATGTCTAAAAAAGGAATGTGTATAACTTAATTAAAATACTTTATTGCTAAAAATGCTAGTGATCATATGAGCCTTCAGTGAGTAGTAACCTTTTTGCCGATGAAGGGTTTTGCCTTGATATTGATGATTGTTGACTGATTGGACAACAGTGAATTTTGCTGCATCAATTGACTCTTCCTTTCATGACAGGATTCTCTGTAGCATGCAATGCTATTTGATAGCATTTTACCCACAGTAGAACTTCTTTCAAAATTGGACTTGATCCTCTCAAGCTATGCTGCTGCTTTATAAACTGAGTTTACATAATATTCTAAATTCTTTTATTGCCATTTCAACATTTCACAGTATTTTCACCAGGAGCAGATTCCATCTTAAGAAACTACTTTCTTTGTTCATCCATAAGGAGCAACTCTTCATCCATTCAAGTTTGACCATGAGATTGCAGCAGTTCCGTCTCATCTTCAGGCTCCAGTTCTAATCTAATTTCTCTTGCTCTTGCTACCACATCTGCAATTATTTCCCCCACTGAGGTCTTGAACCCCTAAAAGTCATCCATGAAGGTCGAAATAAACTTTTCTGATTTTCACCTTTTCAATTTACTTTGTCCAGGTCCTTCAGGGAAATCACTGTAGCAACTGCAGCCTTCCAAAATGTATTTCTTAAATAATAAGACTTGAAAGTCAAAATTAATCCATGGGCTACAGAATGGGTGTTGTGTAAGGCATGAAAACAACATTACTTTCCTTGTACATCTTCATTAGAGCGCTTGGGTGATCAGATGCGTTGTCAATGAGCAGTAATATTTTGAAAAGATTTTTTTTTTTTTTCCTGAGCAGTAGGTCTCAATAGTGGGCTTAAAATATTCAGTAAACCATGTTGTAAGCAGATGGACTTGTCATTCAGGTTTTGTCCATTTATAGATCATAGACAGAGTAGATGTAGCATAATTCTTAAGGACTCTATGATTTTCACTATGGTAAATGAGCATCGGCTTTAACTTCAAGTCATCAGCTGGATTACTCCTAACAAGAGAGCCAGCCTGTGCTTTTGAAACTTTGAAGTCAGGCATTGAGTTCTCCTCTCTAGCTATGAAAGTCCTCTATGGCATCTTCTTTCGCTATAAGGCTGTTTTGTTCTCATTGAAAATCTGTTGTTTAGTGTAAGTACCTTCATCAATTAACTTAGCAATATTTTCTGGATAACCAGTTGCAGTTTCTACATCAGCACTTGCTGCTTCATCTTGCACTTGTATGTTATAGAGACAATTTCTTTCTTTAAACCTCATCAACCAACCTTTGCTAGCTTCCAGCTTTTCTTCTGCAGCTTCACCTCTCTCAGCCTTCCTAGAATTAGAGAGAGTTAGAGGTTCTTGATTTGGATTAGGCTGCAGCTTAAGGGGACATGGTGGCTCATTGGATCTTCTATTCAAAGAAGGAAAACTTTCTTCATATCAGCAATAAGGCTGTGCTGCTTTTTATTTGTGTGTTCATTGGAGTAACACTTTTAATTTCCTTCAAGAACTTTTCCTTTGGATTCACAATTTGGCTGTTTTGCACAAGAGGTCAAGCTTTCAGCCTATCTTGGCTTTTGACATGCCTTCCTCACTGAGCATCATCATTTCTAGCTTTTGATTTAAAGTGAGAGACATGTAACTCTTACTTTCATTTGAACACTTAGAGACCATTGTGGGTGATTAATTGGCTTAATGTCATGTTGTGTCTCAAGAAGTAGGGAGGCCCGAAGAGAGGGAGAAAGATGGGGGAATGGCCTGTTGGTGAGCTGGTTAGAACACACATTTATTTATTAAGTTTGCATTCTTATATGGACATGGTTTGTGGCAACCCAAAACAATTACAATAGTAACATCAAGATCACTGATCACAGAGCATCTTAATAGAAATAATAATAATAAAAAGTTTGAAATATTGCAAGCATTACCAAAATGTGACACAGAGACACAAAGTGAGCATGTACTGTTGGAAAAATGGCGCTGACAGATTTGCTCCAAGGGTGCGGGGTTGCCACAAACCTTTAATTTGTAAAATTGCAGTATCTGCAAGGTACAATAAAATAAAGCATGATAAAACAAGGTATGCATAAGTATACGTATATATTTACTTTTGCAAAGGGTCTCTTAAAATGTTTCACCTACTTTTTTGTTGGTTTGTTTGCCTTATTATCAAGGTATTGTTTATATATTCTGGATAGAAGTCCTTTGAAAGCTGTATAATTTTCGAGTAGTTTTCTTTCATAGTTTGTTATTTACTTTCTTAGAGTTTGGTTTTTTTTTCCTTGTTGTTCTCACTTCTTATGATGACATTTTAGATAATTGATCTTAGACCTTTCTTCTTTTTGAAGGTAAGCATGGATGGCTGTAAATTCCCCTCTAAATTCTGTTTTAGCAGAATCTCACAAATTTTGATATGTTGTACTGTTATTATTAATTTGTAATTTAACTCTACTATGATCAGAGGGCATATTTTGCATGATTACAGTTCTTTTAAATTTATTGAGACTTTAACAAAATAGACTGTGTCTTTTAGAATGGTTTTAGATTTACAGAAAAATTGAGATGATAATATAGAGTTCTCATATACCCTGTAGCTAGTTTCCTCTTTTTATTAACATTGTACATTAGTGTGATATAATTGTTACAGTTAGTAAATGAATATTGATCTATTATTATTAACTAAGTCTGCAGTTTATTCAGAACATTAGTTTTTACCTAATGCCCTTTTTTTCTGTTCCAAGATCCCATCCAGGATGGTATATTACATCATGTGCTAGCCTAGGAGTCACTAGGTCTACCAGACTCCTCTTGGCTACACCAGTTTCTGAGGCTTTCCTATTTTGATGACTTGGAAGTTTTGTGTGTGTGTGTTTTTTTTTTTTTTGGACAGAGTCTCATTCTGTCACCCAGGCTAGAGTGCACTGATGTGATCTCAGATCACTGCGACCTCTGCCTCCTGGGTTCAAGCGATTCTCATGCCTCAGCCTCCCGAGTAGCTGGGATTACAGGTGCCTGCCACTGTGCCCAGTTAATTTTTGTATGTTTAGTAGAGACAGGGTTTTACCATGTTGACCAGGCTGGTCTAGCACTCCTGGCCTCAAATGATTCACCTGCCTTGTCCTCCCAAAGTGCTGGGATTACAGGCGTGAGCCACCGTGCCTGGCCTGATGACTTAAAAGTTTTGAGGAGTACTGGTCGGGTATTTTGTAGGATGCCCCTATATTAGGAGTTGTCTGATGTTTTTCTCATGATAAGACTGGGGTGATGGTTACTGGGAAGAAGATGACAGTGATAAAGTATTATTTTCGCATTATATCAAAGGTATATGATATCAACAGAATTTATGACTTAAATCTTGATTCATCCACATGATGTTGACCCTGCTCACCTAGCTGAGGTAATGTTTGTCAGGTTTTTCCACTGTAAATGTCTTCTTTTGTCCCTATTTCATACTCTTTGGAAATAAGTCACTATGCAGAGCCCACACCCAAGGAATGGGGAGCTAGTTTTTCTGGTATAGAATTCTTGGTTAACAGATTTTCCCCCCGCCAGTTCCCTCAACCCATCAGCACTTCGAACATGTCATTTCAATGTCTTCTGACCTCCATTGTTTCTGATGGGAAGTTAGTAGTTAACCTCATCTTTGTTCCTCTATGTAACGTGTTTTTTCTCTTGCTGTTTTCAAAAAATTTATTTTGTAGGTTTTGGTGAACTTTTTAAAGTAGAGAAAGTGTTTTCTTGCTTCAGGAAGTAGGTGTTCCTGTCCCACTAGCAGTAAGGAGTAATGATAATAACAATCAATATGATATAATCCCTCAGTCACATTTAGAAGTATCAACCAGACAAGTGTTAAGTACTAACAGCTGCTAAGTGATGCTGTGGTTTTAATTGGATCACTCAATAATTTGGTTGAGTTCTTTAGAACAGAATAATAGAAAAAATTTCTGTTAAAGAAAAGTAGGAGAAAAATAGAAGAATGGCAGTTCTGAGTTCTCACACCTCCAGGATCCATTCCTTCTCCCTTCACTTGCTGAGTAATTCTGTTAGCTTTTTGTAGAAGTTTGCTTGATCTTTCACTTCAGTGTCTGGTTTCTGGTTTCTTATAAGCCGTTGTAACCTTGACATTACAAAAGGCTTCACCATTGTGTAGAAAGTGTCCTATGAAGAAAGAAAACACTGTAACTTTGGGAATAATTTTGTTGCCAATTCAAACCCATTGTTGTGATTTTCTTGTTGTGTAAAATGTCTCTATCTGTATCGGATCCCCTAATCCCTAGAGACATGAGGGGCAGCATCTTGGGAACATTTTGGTGGGAATCAAGTTGGATAGCAAGATAATTCTTTTAGTATTCAAGCTCTGATGGTAGGTAAGGCATAAAAAAAAAACAACTAATACTGATTGAGAACCTACCATATGTCCGGTGGCATGGTAGACACTTTGCATACTTTGCTTCTTGTGTAATCCTTACAACAGTTCTTCAAGGTAGGTATTAATACACCCAACTTACCCTCGACATTATTCTTGGAGAAGCTAAAGCTTTTTTTCTATTTTTTATTCAACTGATTTTGGCTTCTTAGCTAGGTTGTGATCAGCAATATAGAGGGTTATCTCATGATTTGAACCCTAGTTGTCTATTATTCCTCTGACCACAATTTTGTTCAGTAATGACCCAGAACATTTGTCCCAATTTTTGAAAGAAGAGTTGAAAGAAGTTTATTTTCCTACTGCATTTGAATTGTGAGGATATTACCATGTGGCTGCTGACAGTTATCTTACCATCACATGAAATTCGAGGAAGAAATCATGGCTGAGAGCACAGAGAAAGAAAGAGTCAGGTCTGGGTGAAATAGTTTAACTCCTGAATTAACAGATCCCTGAAGCAAGATTCATTTGTACTTTTTAGTTACATGAGTCAATAAATTTTGTTTTGCTTAAGTCAGTATCAGTAGGGTTGTCTGCCTTTTATAACTGAAATGGTCCTGACTGATATGACCTTTTTTGTTCCTCCGTTGAGCACATCTCAGCAAAGCCTTCTTTGGAAAGGGAATTATACTAAAATTAATGTAATATTCTTTGATTCTTTTATCCCACAGCTTGAGGACTAAGTGTCCTTGGGTCAGTCCTGATCTCTTTCTGAGGTTTGGTTTTCCTTTTTGAGTAATGTATTCATTTCCATATAAGTGGATTGTATTATATCTCTAATTACCCTTCTTAGTGTAAAATTACCTGGTTTTAGGAAATCCTTATTTCAGACTAAAATGTGAATGACTCTAAGATTTAATAGAATCTAAGAGCTTGAGTTTTGAAGTTACAGACACATACATTTGAAAGCTGACTCTGTCACTTACCAGTTATATAACCAAAAGTAAATTTCTTAATCTATTTACATTTCAATATTCCTAATTATAAAGGGGACATAATTCATAGGGTGGTTGCAAGGATTCAATGACATCATGTATATGGAATCATATGTGGTAAGCACTCAATATATGATAACTATCATCATTTATTACTCCTTCGCAGTGACATCCTTATATTAAAAAAGGATTTCCAAAGGTGTGTTTGGTGGAAAATGCCTGCAAAATGTTTGGTGTGTCCTGCAAAATGCCCTCATAAAAGGATTTTGGAGTCAAATACATTTAGGAAATGCTTATGTTTAATCTTCCCCTATTTTCAAGATATATTAACATATTAAAGACCCTAAAAATTCTTTAATAAATAAATATACTTAAAGCTGTTGATCCAGCATCCAAAATATATTTGACTACACAGTGCTTTTTTCCTTCATAGATGTATACCTATTAACATATATTAACAAAAATAGTTAAAACCCTTAAGGGGTGATTTTAGGCATCCATCAGTTGGGTTGAAGCAGTCAAAGGGAGGATTTTTGGGGGGAGTTCAAGTCTCAGATATGAGCTCCTGTAAGCTCCTACTAGAAAATCAGGCTTTATCCAAAATTTAGCCTAGATCAGCCATTGGCAAACTCTGGCTTGTGGGCTAGCCACTTGTTTTTGTGAATAAAGCTTTGTTAAAACATGTATGTACATTCATTTATGCATTGTCTGGCTTATGGGCTAACCATTTGCTTTTGTAAATAAAGCTTTATTAGAACAGTTATGTGCATTCATTTATGCATTGTCTTTAATGCTGCTGCTTTAATGCTACAAGAGCAGAGTTGAGCGGTTGTGGCAGAGACTGTATGGCCTGCAGAGCCTAAAATATTTACTATCTGGCCCTTTTCAGAAAACGTTTGTTGGTCCCTGGCCTCATGACAAGGTTGCATCTATAAGAACTGCATGAACTCAAAGTAGATTTCTTTTTGGTCCGTCTCAGTAAGTTCTTGTTTTTCCAGCTCATAAAGTGAGATGCTATCTCCTTATATTAGTAATCCTGACTTCAGAAAAAATATCAAAAGAACCCAATAACTATTTTACTCAAAGGGAGTAGAAGAAGAGAGAAACTCCCTGAAAAGATAGGAATTTATAGCTCATGGGAACTGAATTGCTCTTCAGTGACTTTGCCCTTAAATCTGAACACGTAGAAGTTTTCATAGGAACTGCATGGTTGCTCACTTCCCTAGGAGGCTTTACCACATTGACGCCATATAGTACTGAGTTGTCCTGTGGAATAAACGACATTGTTATAAGATACTACTGTATCCTCCACGATGTCTCGTAAGTTTCACAGTAATTCCTGTTGAGTTACTTTTGGGGTAGCAGTGCCACCGAGGGGGACAATAAACAAAGTTTCTTCGCTGAAGTGATTAAAAACAGCCTCCTTTAGGCTCCATGGGTTTGGATCCGTGGCTGTTATCACATCAGTGGCCCTCAGGAAAATGAAGGAGACTTCTGAAAAGAGACACCAAGTTTTTTATTTGTATCATCATAAAGCGGACCATATAACTACCTGGCTAAAATTTCTCTCTTTCAATTTTTGGAAGACAGGAATAAACTGTGCCTTTTCATACAAACTAGGAGCCTTTGGTCTCCCAGCAGATTTACTTGTGGTGGCAGAAATTCATTTTGAGCTCTGAGTTTTAGTCTCCATTCACTCATTCGTTCAACAACGTACTGAAAACCTGTTCATACTTTATGCCACGCACTAACTGTGCAGCAGAGTGAGCAAATTAGACAAGATCCTTGCCCTCATGGAGATGGAAAGTCTAACTGGAGAGAGATGTGATCAAAAAGTACTCAGATAGCTAGACAACCATAACCTGTGATACATCCTCTGCAAGAATGAGAAGATGCAGGGGTGACAGGAGACATCATTTAGATAGAGAGGAGGACTTGGGGTGTTGTGTCTGAGGATATCACCTGAATCCTAAAAAGTGTGATGGAGCCAGGTCTACCTGGAAGAAGAGGAAGCTTTCCAGGTAGAGGAGCCACGTTTTAATCTGGTGACTACATTTGGAAAAAGACCTCAGTCCCTGGATTCAGACCTTGATACATTCTTAAATTAGTTTAGGGCCATTCTTGGCTCTAAACTTTCCATCTCTTAAATGGCAAGAACAACTTCTACATGAGGGTTTTATAAAAAAAAAACCGTGGAGAACCTTGCTAATATTTTGATTAGAATTGATCGGAGAAAATAGCTTTCATGTTAACATCAGCTCATTTGTTAAAATCTTGGATATAGATGCCAGACGAAATCTTAGTGGTCACTCAAGCATTTCATAAAGAAGTATTTGTAAAGGGGTAGGATGAAGCAGAATCTGAATAGAATTAGAATTTGAATTCCATTTCACGTTTTTGTAATGTCAGTCAAATATGACAAATCTGAAATAATATCACTTTCTTCTAACCTGTCAACTGGAAGAAAAATTCCCAGTGATATTTATGTGATTTATTGTGAGTTAAAAATAAAAACAGATAAAATGAAATAAAATTCTTTTATTAAGCAATTTGCCCCAAACCCAACTGTACTAATTAAGTCTCCATGGATAAATATATTCATAAATAGTCATGTTTTATCAAAGTCAAATACAGGGCAAACGCTTATGTTCATGCACTACTAAGCCTGAGTTATTAAATGAAATCTGTGCCATACTCTTTAAATTAAGATTCCATCCATTAATAAATGTTTAATAAAACTGTAAAGATGGAATATTGTTTGAAGACGAAAAACATCCCCAGTACTTCCAGTTGAATCCAGCTTAGTGAAATGCAAATTTTATAAATTCCAATCTATCAAATAGAAATTTTACTATAAAAGGTTTTCATGGAAATAATAGCTGTCAACTATCAATTAATGCACACAGTCCCATTTTCCTTAAGTACTGTATTGAACTTTAATGAAAGGTTACTTATTCTATCAAATTGCTTTATGCTTCATATGATTAAACTTAACCAAAAATTAACATCAGTTTTCCATGAAGACAGCATGCAAACAAAATTCACCAAAATGACAGGGGAGCCTAAATGTTTTTGTTGCACACTGAGAAATATGCTTCCACACACATTTTAAAAGTGCAAAGAATTCATTTTTAAAACTGATGCTATCAGAAAATTTAACCCGTTCTCAACTGCATGTCTCTCCCGTATTTCTTTGCCTCCTTACACCGAGCCATGTATGATGTACAAACAACATTTTAAAGTATGTCAACAGGGCAAAAGCTTAAGTCGGCAGGAGCCAGCCAGCGTGGTGTACGGTAGCAGGACGAAGGACTTGAAGCCAACATATCCAGGTTCAAATTCAAGCTGTCATTAACTAGCTGCATAACTCTGGGCTAGCCTAGTCCTCCTGAGCCTTAAATTCTTCATCTATAACATGAGAACAATAAACTGATCTTTGAGGACTGCTTTGGGTACTTAGGAGAAAAGTGTTTAGGCAAGCTTGGAACGTAGGCGGTGTCCAGTAAGTGGTAGCTGTACTTATGATTACAGGGGTTAGGTAAGGGTGTCAGTAAACAAAAGCAGCTTAGAGGTGCATATAGATGGGAAGGCCTTAATGCATTTTTGAAGTTTTGTAAAACCACTCTTACTTAGTTCTTAAAGAAGCAATAACGTGCACAGACTATAATGAAGAGTGATCAATCATAATACTAATGACCCAGGCATGCCCTATGCCCTTTGAAACTCCCTAAACACTGGATTAAAATTTTTCCTACTAAAACCATGTGCATATCAATGTGAAATTGAGTGATGCTAAATAAATAAATAAATATGGTAGAGTCAGAAGAATTGGGTTCTTATCCCAGCTCTGACTCTAGTGGAACACGTGTCCTTCAATAGCCCTTCTTCCTTTCCAGACATCAGTTTCCCCATCTGTCAGATGAGCAGTGGGCAGGTCTAAGTGGACACAAGTAAATACTAGGGAGAGGTGGGGGCTATGGCCAAATGGAGAGTATATATTCTTTCTTTCTATAGGGACATCCTCTCCTCAGTTTCACCTGGCTCTTGCCTTGCTGGACCCTGGACCCAGTGTTGCTAGATTTGTAAGAAAAGTCAGAAATCTGGATGTCGAAAACAATTAAAAACAATTATTTAAAAAACTGTGCTATTCGAGAAACTCCTGTCTCCTGGAAGACTTCAAATTTGTGGGCTGCTCATTTAGAACTTTGGACTAGATATTTTCTGAAAGCCCTGACCGGATCTGCAGTTTTGTAATTTTAGAGAAATCTCTTTTTTTGTCTGATTTTCTACACTGTAATCCTGAAAAATGATTTACAAAACCTAAATAGATTTTGGCATGAACTAAGCTTAAATTAACTGCTCTCTATCATGAATTAATATTAAGCAGAGCTTGGCAGACACTAAATATTTGTTTTAGGAATACACACAGCCTCCACTTTCATCTGGGTTAAGCGCTAATCTTTGGCCTGTCAGTTGCAGGATATAGCACTGGATAAATCATGCTCTCTTGAACAGATAGATGCCAGGGTGGTTGTATACAAATGGAACAATGTGTCAATGAACACCCGAGTTTGGGTTACATCTACTATAAACATCGACATTCCTTTGCAATGAGCCCATTTGCTGGTTAAGCAGTTACAGCTTCTCAAGGTTTGATGCTTCTGTGCCCAATAACAGTGTAATGATTTCAGATGTTTGCAATTAATGAACCATTAGATTAATTGGCAGAGTATCATAAGAAAGGTGTTAAGAATTGGGTCAAAACCACAGACAAGCTATCACCCATAGGGACGGCAATCACCAGAGGCAAAAAGGTGAGAAAATGAATTAATGATTTTATTTACTGCTTCTCACCCCTCCATCCACACACTTTCTTTCTCTGTAAAACATTAGCATTGACCAGCATCTAGGTTCGCCAAACATGGCAAGGAAGGAGAAAGCTGAAAGGAAAAAGACAATATGGTTTCATATTCCTACAGTTAAGACCTGATCTTCGGAAAGCTGGGATTTCTGTTGGTACCAAAAAGTGACACTATTTCTCAATGTATGCCCAAATCTCTCTCTGTGGGCTTTTTTCCTAAGCTCTTGTGTTTTATTAATTATGTAACACATTGACCGTCTTAGAAAAATGATTAATAGTACTTCAGAAACATGGAAATAAATAAGCCGACCTTCAGTATATGATTATGTAGGCTTGATATAAACCCCAGGGTAGCCATCTTTTAAGAAGTGTGTGTACGGAGTTTAACACCAACCCGTCACTACAGTAGTTAAAATCTGGCAGCACAGTGAGTTATTGCCTGGCAGTGGATGGTGCTTCAGATGAATTTGTAATTTGGAAAGTTAAATTAACCCTGAAATATATTATTTGTTGTCTGTTTTCCACTCAGGAAAGAGATCTTCGTGTAAACAGAGTCCCCCTGATTGGCTGACGCGAAGAGTCATTCTGAGGTGAGCTAAGCCCAGATACTTGGTAAATTTATGTTGGCTGTTATTTTCGTAACAAAGAAAATCAATTTTTGGAAAAGGATACTACCATCACACACACAAAAAATAATTTTCAAATAAAATCCTGGTGCTTCCTCCGTAGTGTGTGGAGGCTATATTGTTCTGTATTTATTTACCTATATGTTCATTTCCATCTCCCCACCACAATGTAAGCTCCAGGAGACCAGAAACTTGGTCGTTTAGTTTATGGCTCTACCCCTACTGACTGTAAGATCCTGGCACACAGCAGGTGCTCAATAAATATTTGCTGAGTGAATGCAGAAATGAGTTGTTGTTGTCAAGAGAAAATGGCTTTGGGATTCTGTGTTGTCCTGGGGGAATATTAACGGGTCCAGGCTGTGACCTTACTGCTCTTGGACAGGCTCATTTATTGGTTTATTCAGCCAATCTTTATTGAAGACCTACTATGTGCCAGGCCCTGTCCTAAGCACTGCAGATTCAGCAGTTAACAATGCATAGTTCCCTAACCTCACAGAACTTACTTTCTTATCAGGAAAGCAGAAATCAAACACATGCTTACACAAAGGATCAATTTCATTAAAAGTTTGGTTACTCTCTTGAAGAAAAAGAATATACAGCTATGAGAATATGTGATATGGGAGCCTCATCTAGCTTGAGAGACTAGGACGCCTTCCCAGGGAAAGTCACACTGAACCTGAGACCTCAGGGATTAATAGGAGAGTATCTGGAGCAGAGGGAAAGCATGTGCAAAGTCCTGAGGAAGAAGCAGCTTCATGTTTGATACACAGCAAGCAACCAGTATGGCTGCAGAAAAGAGAGTAGGGAGGACAGTGAGAAGCAAGATGCAAAGAAAAGTTTCAGGTCACAGCAATCCCATTACTGGGTATATAAAGGATTATAAATCATGCTACTATAAAGACACATGCACACGTATGTTTATTACGGCACTATTCACAATAGCAAAGACTTGGAACCAACCCAAATGTCCATCAATGATAGACCGGATTAAGAAAATGTGGCACATATACACCATGGAATACTATGTAGCCATGAAAAAGAGGAGTTCATGTCCTTTGCAGGGGCATGGATGAAGCTGGAAACCATCATTCTAAGTAAACTATCACAAGGACAGAAAACCAAACACCGCATGTTCTCACTCATAGGTGGGAGTTGAACAATGAGAACACTTGGACACAGGACAGGGAACATCACACACCAGGGCCTGTCGGGGGTGGGGGGCCGGGGGAGGGATAGCATTAGGAGAAATACCTAATGTAAATGATGAGTTGATGGGTGCAGCAAACCACCGTGGCACATGTATACCTATGTAACAAACCTGCACATTGTGCACATGTATCCTAGAACTTAAAGTATAATGAAAAATAATAAAGAAAAGAAAAAGAAAAGTTTCCAGTCAAATTACTATATCTGTGAAGGCCAGTTTCTGCCCTTATCCTGAAAGAAGGAGGTGTCATTGATGTGTTCCAAATAAGGTAGGAAAGTCATCAAATTTTAATTTTTAAAATTTTATTCAAGTTAATTAGAAATAAAATTATGTTTACACAGTGAGAAGAGTACGTCTTTAGCTTTTCTTGGATTCTCTTACAAGAAGGAAATTGACTCATATTCCTAAAGTGACGTAAATTAGTAATGAGCTTGTGGTTGGAGGCAAAAGGGCTTACCTCCAATTATCCATGTGTTAATCCAGTCCTACTCCAGGGACATTTTTGTCTGTAATCCTCAGAGATTTTATGAGATTGATTGGTTTTGTTTTGAATTGAATAAGAAATTGCTAAAGTGCCAGTTGTTCAAAATGTGTTTTTCCCCTTTGCTAAGTTTGCACGGATAGTTACTGGCAACTGAAGAAATTATTTGATTGATCCAGTCTTCCTTCATTTGCACAACAAACATACCACGAGTACCTCCTATGCATCACACCTTAGTTGCCAGGGCTAGAAGTGATGTAGATGTATTCTCCATAAGCCGTATAAATGCTGCTCAACCAAGTGTTTCATGAATGGCTGAATGACAAACAGGGTGTTCCCAGTCAGGAGTGGATATGTAAATATCACAACCTGGCCGTTGTTAGAAGAGGTATAAAAAAAAGAAAGAGCTCTGGAAGAAACCAATGCTTTTTGGGCATAAAAAGAATGAGAGATCAGAGAAGGGACATTTGATTTGGGCTTTGAAGAGTAAACAGGAGTTTCTGAGCAAAGAGTATAACAGAAACAATGGCCAACATGCCTAACTGCTCAAAGTTTGGTTACTGTGCGATTTAAGATTATAGTAACTCATGTTTAATCGTGTATTTCAGTAGATTTAAAACTTAGCCTTAACCTAAGCAACAAGAGCTATGACTGCATGTTCGTTTCTTTAAATGTGTATTAAAAAACAAACTAAAATTAGCACACTGAACCCATGTTTTCATAGCTTTGTTGCTTAAGGCTAAGTTTTTTTTAAAGGTTTGTTTCTAATGCACATTTAAAGAAATGAACATCCTATGTTTGCCTATCCAATGTCCGTTTTCCCCCTTCCATTTTTCTAACAGAACCCCAATGTGTTAGGTTACCCACCCTTCCTCCATGCAATCTTGTGCTTCAAGGAAAGTTGACCCCGTTCCCACCTCAAGAAAATATAACTTATTACCTAAGCCAGGTATCAAAATCTTGTTTCCCTTTCCAGTGATTGGCTCACGAGGGGTCATATGATCCAGCTCTGGCCAATAAGAAGTAAAGAAAGATCTGCCCAGGGATTTCTGGGGAAGGTTTTCTTTTTAAGGAGACACCAGAGAGGACTTCTCTGCATTCTGTAGCTGCAGTAGCTCATCTCACCAGGAAAAGAGCTAGTTTGCAGGGGATGCTAGTACATTAAGGATGGCAGAGTGGACACATGGAAAGAATCTTGATGTTGATGAATCACAGACTTATTCCCTTAAACGACTGTAGAGAGTTGCTCTGCCTGTGGACTTCTTACTGTATGAAAGAAAGAAAAGGGCCAGATAGTAAATATTTCAGGCTTTACAGCCCAAGAGGCAAAATCAAGGGTATTATGTTGGTATTTATATAACAACAGGGAAAACAAATTTTGACCAATTTTTTATTGATGAAATTCAAAATTTAACGACAGTATAATTTTTGTAATAAAGGTTTATTTAAAAAGGGATTATTTTCTTTTTAGTGCTCACTATCACCAAACTGACAATACTCGTGTAAAAACTATTCTTGATTGGCAGACCATACAGAAACAGGCAGTGGGCCAGAATTGACTTGTAGGCTATCGTTTGCCACTCCCTGTTTTAAAGTAATTTTTATTTTAAACTTTTTATTGGTTGAGAAAATTACTGTTCCCAAATAATATCTACTATTCATAGCCATGGTCATCATAATTGATACACATTAAACATTAAAAAATTTCTCTATGGATCACCCCTAGCTGTCTTATATCCATAAAAGGGATGATTAACAGATTTTGGGAAATAATGGTTTACTTTTACTAAATACTTATGTGCCAGTTACTGGATTCTAACCTTATATGCATGAGCTAATTTAATCTTTACAAAAATCCATCAGGTAGGCAGTATTATCATGATTTTGAGGATGAGGAAATTATGTCACAGAGCACTTAGATGATTCTCTGTTAAAGTGAGATTGGTTAGTAAGTCTCTACTACTGTGCTGTTCAACTCTGGTCTTTCCCTATTTATGTGCAAATGAACCATATATATAAACTTGTTTCTGATTCGAACTTCCTAAACTAACTGGCACATCGCAGGGAAGTCAGATATGGAAACAGATGATACAGCTTTAAAAAAAATTATCATTACATTTCTTTATGGCTAAAGAGCATCTGGAACAATTTAAGAAGTTAGAAGGGGAATAAGATGTTTTACAACATAATATGCCCCAGGATTGCCATACAAGTGGGAAACGTGTTAGTTGAATTATGGCTCCGTGCTTTCCTTTTGCGGTATGCTTTATCCAGATCTCTGACATTACTCTACTGAGGTTGGCTCTTTATTTATTTAGTTTTGAAAAATTTTCTTTAATTCTAGCATTCCAGGGAATAAAGTAGCACTCCAAATAATAACACATGCTCAAGATGGAGAAATCAGACCCTTCGTGGGGCGAGAACAAAAATTAAAATGTGAATAATTAAAAAGCAAAACAAATAAATAAATAAGACTGTAAATAGACCCCTATAATTATACATCACACGAGAAGCCAACTCCAAGTGTTTCAGTAATCTCATCACCAGCCTCACTAATAATCATTGTACATTCTTGGTCTCTCCCTTAAGATAATGAGCAATACGCACTAAAAAAAACAAAAACAAAAACAAAAAAGTGTAAACATGAACCACAATTTCTCATCTAAATACAAAACAAAATAGAATGACTCACCTTAAGGTCTGCTAGTGCAGAGTGTTTTAATTTATAATCTTTCCCTTCCTTCAAAAGGTTAACCAATGGGGAAATACAACCAAATGATGAAAGTTGCCTTTCTAAGTAGACAGTACATTTCCCCCCGACCTCCTTCAAGGGTGGTCCCTTCTGAAATGAACCCAGAAAATTAATGCTGTAATAATTTACCAAATTTAAAGACGATGATTACTGAACAACTTTGTTACCCTTAAAGCTGTATCACTGCTAACATTTTTAAAAGTTTCCTAAGGCCCTTTCACCTTAGAAAATGATCCTTACTAGTTGAGCCAAGAAACAGTATAGCATATAGCGTTTGTTATTATTTTTCTCCATACCTGCTGTTCCTTCTCTAGAATTTATTTTGAAGGACCAAAAAAAAAAAACCACCTCATTGATGGGGAAGAAAGGACCAAAAGAACATTATGCAAAACAGATGTAAAACCATCTCTATAATATTGCGTGCTACTATTGAGCCTTTATTTCCTCTCAATTAAGGTTATTCAACATAAAATTGGATCATCTCAAACATACCTACCGAGATGTAGAAAGAAAGATAAGTTTAGATTTTTTTTTTAATGTGATGTTTTATCTGTTGGAGTGGGTTAAATTGCAGTACTCTTTGAGCACTTTCTGTTTTCCTGCTCCTTCAAGAAATCATCTGTGGCTCTGCTTCTTGGGTAATGTAGCCTACTTCATAGAAAAAAAGAGTGACTCTCAGTTTTGTTGCTTATACATGGGCTTCTGGGCTGCTTATGTGTTTGTATATCACACACAATTCAAGGGCTCCCTTTGGCTTTCTGCACCGGGCAGAGCAATTTCATTCACATTTTCATTCAAAATTCAATTTCATCATCAGCCACCCAAATGTAAGGATGTGATTTAGGTATGAGTGATGTCAGTCATGAAGATTTCCAAGTCTATTTAAAATTTTCAAGAATGCTTTGCATTCCAATCACACACACTCTAGTCTAAGTAGTCCTGGACATTCCTGTCATGTCATCTGGTGGATTTTAAATAATAAAATCCCTTATCTTTCTGCCCAAGAATCTGACCCATTTAGGAGCTTCCGGACTATTTTCATCTAGTCCCTTGGCTCATCACTTCATTCAGTAAATACATATTGAATACTTGCAATATCCAAGGCACTGTTCTAGAATCTGGGGACACAATGTCTAAGACTGACAAGATGCCATGAACCTGGCATTTTAGTGAGAGTTGCCAGGAGAAGAAGCTCTCCAAAGCCCATACAAGTAAAAGGTATTGTATTGAGAAGTGATAGGAAGCCATCATTGGACATGGTAATTCCTCATGATATTTGGGCCAGAAACTGCTATTCTGTTAGGTACAAACCCACTCTTTAGTCTTCTCTGGGGCCATGTTGTTTTTGGACTTCTCCTTTTAATGTGTGTCTGCTGCAGTTTTTCCTTCTTTCTGAAGATCAGCAATTTTTTTTTTTTGATTCTTCTATCAAGTGTATATACTTGGCAGAAAATATCCTGTCCAGCCTTGACTTGATGTGACTGTGTAGTTCTTGAGCTCAGTGCCATGTGACTCTTAGAAGACATTCTTGAGGGAGAATCAGACGGGTTGCTGTTGAGTCAGTGGACCCCTCCGTCCTGTGCTAGCTGTTTGTTATTGGTGCCACGTGCTGCATCTGTGAAGTTGAGTCACACACCACAGACATGGCTGCCAGAGACCAAGGTGGGAGGATGTTTGCAGGGAAGGCGGCCTGAGAAGCACTCCCAAGTGCACCTACAACCAGAGGACTGTTCATCCGCAACTTCAAATGCATTGTACAGGCACGGGCTCCCTCTTCCCCTTTTTGTCACAGTTGTTTACATTATGGTATGTTGTGGAAAACAGATGTGCTGAGCTTCTGGCCCCGTGGTTTCCAGGAGTGAGGAGACATAAGGGAAGTTGACCTTTCCTTCTCTCTTGCATTTTATTACATTTCATTTTAAGGGGGGCATTTCTAAAAAATATTAACTTCCTCATATTACAAAAGTATTGTGTATTCATTGTGGGAAACCTGGAAAATAGAAAAAATAATGAAGAAGGAAAGAACACTCACATTCTCACTTCTCACAGATAACTGCCATTAATATTGTATGACCAGGCCGGGCACTGTGGCTCACGCCTGTAATCCCAGCACTTTGGGAGGCCAAGGCGGGTGGATCATGAGATCACGAGTTCAAGATCAGCCTGGACAAGGTGGTGAAACCCCATTTTTGCTAAAAAACAAAAAAAAAAACAACAACAAAAATACAAAAATTAGCTAAGCGTGGTGGCACATGTCTCTAGTCCCAGCTGTTTGGGAGGCTGAGGCAGGAGAATCACTTGAATCCGGGAGGCGGAGGTTGCAGTGAGCCGAGATTGTGCCTCTGCACTCCAGCCTGGGCGACAGAGCGAGACTCTGTCTCAGAAAAAAAGAAAAAAAAATGTATGCCCACACTTGTGTGTGCAACAAAAATGGAACCTTACTCAATATTCTCAAAATACAAGTATCTTTACTTTAATACCCATATGTGAGTTCACCCAATAAAGAAATGTAAGAAGCAGAAAATGAAAATTTTCTCAGAAATTTCCCCTCTTCAGAGACAGTCATTGATTACAATTTGGCATAAATCCTTCCAGATTTTTAAGATAGGTATGTGTGAGTATATACTTTTCCATGCAAATACCAATACTCCTTCATCTCTTTTATAGCTTCAGCACAGTATTGTATTGAATGCATGTATTCTAATGCAATTAAAATTCTCTTTCAGTGGACATTCAGGGAGTTTCCAGTTTTTTCTTTATAATTATAAATCAATTTTGCATAGCTGTCCAAATATTTCCTTAAGATATACTGCTATGTGTGGGCCAAAAGTTGTCATTTCTAGCCAAGTAGGAGGGAGACCATATTGAGTAATTAAGTATCCAAGATATATATAAAAATAAAACAAAACAGCCAACAAAAAATCAAGACCCTCAATATCTGGAAGTTCTGTGGGAGAATTAGAATAAAAAATGGGCACAGTAGCTCATTCCTGTAATCCCAGCACTTTGGGAGACTGAGGTGGTGGGAGGATCACTTGCAGCCAGTTCAAGACCAGCCTGGGCAACACAGTGAGATCCTGTCTCTACAAAAAATGTAAAGATCTCTACAGAACGTTTAACAAATTATCTGGGTGTGGTGGTGTGCACCTATGGCCTCAGCTTCCTGGGTGGCTGAGGCAGGAGGATAATGTGAGCCCAGCAGTTTGGGGCTGCAATAAGCTACAAACATGTCACTGCACTCCAGCCTGGGTGACACAGTGAAATCATGCCTTGGATTAAAAAAAAAAAAAATGTAAGAGGCAGTGCCAGAAAATGATAAAAACAAAATTTTAAAAATGTAACCCAAAACTTTTTTTTTTTTTTCAAAGGAGGATCTGAAAATGTGGAGGTGAAATGCTAATGGCAGTGGCCTCAGCTTTCACCAGGTTTTGAAAACATCTGTGAGGGAGGCGCCACATTCACTTCCCTGCAGTTTTGACTGCCCAATACTTACTCATTGCCTCGTGCTGCCGGCCTGTATGCTGGTAGAAGTGTGTTCCTGGGAAAATCCTGGCATCTTGTGTTAGGTCTACACTGGCACATGGGACAGATCACTCTCAAGAAGGTACTTTGAAAAACAGATGGGCTCTGCTTTGTGAAAACTCCAAGCATATAACGTCTAACTTGTATAAAATGTACATGTTTGGAAGGAGAGTGTTTGTTATAAAAGGATTGTTCGCCGTTGGGGTATATAAACAGAAGTGTTCTTTTAGCCAGGCAGATCCTTAACCTGTCTAAAAGAGTATTTGATTTAAAGTCCCTTGAAATAGGCCTATTGCATACATTTTCAAATACATCACTTTGACTGGGAGTAATATTTAGCCACAAATATTCTTTCAGCAAGAAAAATGGAGGATAAAATGTTATATGTTGGTGTCTTTTTCCCATCTAGTTTCTATTTCTTACTTGAATCATCTTAAAACTACTAAGAAAGTTATAATCAGAATGAGGTCCAAATTTGTCGTCCCAGTTTGTTTTGGTGACTTTGTCTAAAAGCTGAGCAAAATCTGCTCAACAAGGGTCTTGGAAGCATTGTTACTTGTGTTTTCCATCCATCACTCCTGTTCATCGGCATATACCTGAGCAGAATGATTCCAAGCGCATTGAATCTCTATACCCTCTCTTAGTCTCTGTTCATTATAGTAAGCTCCAGAAACAATACTATAAAATAAATATTAAAGAAAGAAAGGAAGGGAAAAGAAAAAAGTGCTGCTGATTAAGAAATCCCTTTTAGCCAGCAGGGCGCCGGAAGAATTCAGGGACATCAATAGTTCCTGAACTGCATAAGTATTTCCTAGTCTTGTGAATTCTAAACATCTCTGAAGTCCAGTATAGATCCCAAATGTACTGATAGGATTAGAAATAGCATTTCCAATAAAAAATGCATACCAGAGTAGGACATGAAATAAGGTATTTCTCTTTGAAACCATGAAAGTGCACCATATTTGTCTGGAAATGTGTACATGAAATTTAAACAACCTTTGAAGGCGTCCATCTGATTTTTTTGAGTTTTCTCCTCAATTGAAATTCCACTCTCTCGAAGTTTGTGCTGTGGGCTCCCAACTTCACTCTCTGCCTCTCCCCTGTTTCCCTCCATTTCCTTCCCTTTATGACCCTTTTCAGTTGCACCCCTTGATTTATGGTCATTTGTGTGATTGCACTGCTTTGCTTTATGGCAGTTTATGTCATCCTGGTCTTGTCATAAATGACTACCATAAAGTGAGGTAAAATATCATAAAACATTAGTGAGTCCCTGCTACTCAAGGTTCTTCAGAATAAGCCCTGACAGGTACCAGCCATAGAAAAACAGATCTGGCCATTTGAGAGGTGCAGCATTTGTAATAATAATCATAATAATGATAGTTAAAAATAAGTTTAAGTTTGCTGAACTCTTTATGTGCCAATCACTGGGTTGTTTCATACATTATGGCATGGAATCCTTGTTACCTCCCTCTATGCCAAAAACTAGGATTATCACCATTGTATAGATGAGGAAACTGAGACAGGGAGAGGTTCAGCATGGCCAGTACTCAGTACAGTCCACAGTCTTACTGTGTCTTAAGAGCTCATGCTCTTAACTATTGTGGGTTTAGGTGCTGCAGCTCGCGATGTGTGCACATAAGGGGTTGAGTGGATTGAAATGTGGGTAGACAGTTTTCATGACAGAGGACTGAGGAGCTCTTGTCACCTTCAGGCCTTTTGTGCTCTCCTCCCCCTCCCAGTTCGCAGACCCTTCTGACACACCCTGCTACCCTGGCAGCACTGCCTTGCCTTTGTTACCTTACCATGCCCTCTAGACCACAAGTTATCTGCAAAGTTGTTTCTTTCCTGATTCACCCAGCTCACTTCTGGCCTTGTCCTTTGGAATCTCAGCTGTGCTGGCACGTCTTTGAGCCAGAAGCCTGAGAGTCACCTTTGATTCCTTCTCTTTCTACCTAGCAAGTCCTGCCTGTGTCACCTCGAAGAGGCATCTTACACCCATCTACATTTCTTTTTCCCTTCCAGAAGGTGGGTACTATAAGCCACTGCCATCTCTCTCCTGCACTGCTAGAGATCAGGCTGTGCGGATGCTCCCAGCCACCTGTCCTCTGGGCTCTATGCAGGAGCAGAAGCACTCAGAAGCATGAGCTGGGACTGTCATTGACAGCCCTCATTTATCCCTATGGTTCGCTTCCTTTTGTGCTTTCTCTGACTCCTGCCTCCCTCATGACATTTTGTCGTGCTGTCGTCTCTGCCTCACTGGCCTCCCCCGAACCAGGTGAATTATTTTCTAACTTCACACCATAAACTTTGCTCTCTGCCTAGAATTCCCAGCCCTTAACTTTCCTGTCCCCATTCTTGTCTTTACACAGTCAATTTGCTCATCATTGTTCGTGCCTCAGGCTTTCCCTCTCTTTCTTCAATTCTCTACCACTGCAACTCTTTCCTTCCTAGATCTGCCCATATATACTGAGGAGTGATTTGTTTATGTATTGATGATCTGTTTCCCTGTCTAGATTGTAAGCTCCATGGGGACAGGAGCATGCCTATCACGTCCATAGCCCCATTCCTAGCATTCATCACAGGGCCCAGCACAACAGCTTGGGAGATATTTGTTGAGTGGGTGCAGATTGAATTGCAGGTTATATCTCCATGTCTAAACTGGATCGCAAGGGCTAAAAGGACAGCCATGCGTCATCTGTTTCTGTTAAATATGTTATAGCAAGAGCATTCGCATGGTAGGAACAAAGTGGATGTTAATCTGGTACATAGTTGTTGACTGAATTATAGTAGTCCTCACAAAACCTTGGCTCCGAGGATTAAGACAGTGCATTGCATTGGATTGGGCATTGGAGACTGGCCATGGGGGGTGTAAAAAGGGGAAATGGATCATAAGACAAGTTAGGACAACAGTTTCTATGATCCAATAAATTCATTGAAAGAAATATATGAGCATCTTGGTTAAAAAAGAAAAAGAGAAGAAAAATAGGAACCAGGAGGAAAATGGAATCAGTGTAGTTCTCTCTCTCTCTCTTTTTTTTTTTTTGCCCCCTCATCTCCTGTCTTTTCCAAAAATCTTTCTAGGTTTCCTCTGTCACATCCATATGAAGTGTAAATTATAGTTTCCAATAAAAATGGCCATTTTCAGCAAATTTTAGCAAGGAACAAAATTTCATTTGAGACTGAAATTTGGCATCCCTTTGCCTCTTCATGCTGGGAACTATTTTTTGTCTTTACAAAATGCAATGAGACATAGATCTTGTTGCTTTTATTTCTAAATGGTACTACACCAAGCCGAAAATGCACTGGGAAAATAGGAGTGCCTCCAAGCTTGGGCCAGCCTTTGCAATCCTAATTTATAGTGCGTGCTGTTCTACAAGGGAGAAATCAGATCAGGGTCCTATAAAAATGTGAGGCTATTTTTAATTGTATGTACTCACTTCCAAACCCATTTCTCTCCCTGCAAATTTCGTTTTACCCTGGCACTCCTAACTAACTACATTGCCACCCACAGAGAAGTCTGGTACACTCAACAGCTAACACTTGATTTGACACCATTTAAGAGGCTGGCAACTCCAAAAGCATATGGAAGATTCCAGATGGATTCCCAGGGACATTTGGCTCCAGGTTTCTCATGTTGGGGAACACGGTTGGCACGTGGAGCAGGCCAGTTCTTTATTATGTCCCATCCGAGGCAAGATGTTGGTTGTGCCTAGACCCCTGACATTACATGCCAGTAGATGCCTACCAGTCACTGTGACAAGTGAAAGTACACCTCCCCGAGTTCTGAATGTAAGCTTTGGGGGACCCAATTCACTTTGGCTGAGAACCACCAGGAGGATTTAAAACTTTTTGCGGGCATCTCAAGATGAAGGTTTCCTATTTGTGACTATGAAAAAAATGTCAAGAACAAGTCCCTTGATGTTCTTAGATGGAAGTCGGAACAACAGCCCTAGTACGTATTCTCTGAGCATTCATTACATGTTAGCAACCTTCAAAGCACTTCGTATTCCCTCATTTGATCCTCCATGAAGTAAGCATCGGAGCTATAGTAAGATCTATTTAACAGTGAGACCCAAATATGTCCCAAGACCACTCAGAATTGCCCCGGTAACCCTGAAGCTCGAACACCCCTGAGATCATGACTGAAGAAGTCTGTGGTGTTCCTCCCTGCCTGCTTCTTCCTTGCATGTCCCTTTTCCTTCTCTTTCTGTATCCTTTCTTCCCCATCTTTAATTTTTTCTTTTCCAGTGGTTTCCTGCCTCTTTCCAAAATCACTTAATCTGTAGAAATAAACTGAATTTTTCAGTGGTGGCAGGGACCTCAGAGAGATGGATTGTGATAACTCCAGTGTGGCTAAAACAGGATCAAGAGGAAGCCTGTGTGACTGTCAATCAGAGTAGGGATGGTTCATGTCAGGGTGACACGGTCAGAGTAGCAAACAGTCTTTCAGTGCAAGCTCTGATTCAGCAGTCAAAAGGGCGGATCCGGGAAGGCCAGGAGCTCGTCTGCAATTGAGATCCTTCTTCATGGGCAACTCTATGTGGCATCCTCCAGTGAAGGCATCAGGAATCTCTTTATTTCATAGTATCTAACGATTCTCCTGTGAAAATGTGTATTAGGGCCTGTTCTGTGCTTGTGGGATGGGGTGGAGGGATAAGTAAGAAATGACTCCAACTTTCTGAAATTTCACGTCCTGGCACAGCAGACTGAAGCACAAATAGTATCAAGCCCTGTGTAATAGAGCAGTGGTTCTCAGTTTGTGCACGATTAACATTTAGGGTAGAATACTTTTTTTGTTGTGGGGACTGTTCTGGGAATTGTACAATATTTAACAGCATCCCTGGCCTCTACTTAGTAGACGTCAGTAGCATTTCCCTGGTCCTGAAGAGCAAAAATGTCTTCGGATGTTGTCAAATATCCTCTGGGAGTAAAACTACTAGGTCATGAGCACCCCAAGTCCACTGGCTCCAAGCCCAGAACAGTACCAGGAGTTGCCCAGGAATTGCAACTCTTGTAGCCTAGACTGCCTTTCAAGTTTATTTAGGACCCAGAGCACTTTAGCCCGTGGTGGTGAGGCTAGCCAGAATTTAAGTTCTGAACCCTGGGATGAACAGTTTGCCTCTGGCTAGGGTTCATCTAAATGCCCCCTTCATCTGTGCTGGCTGAGTTTCTGTCCAGTGTTGCTTTCCACTGTGACAGGGCTGCACTGAGTTCCAATGCAAAGTCCTGTCATCACTGCACACTCCCTCCTCGAGCACACACGTTCTCTCTCCATGCCATGTGGCCACTGCTGGGGGATACGGGAGGGGTGGTGTAAGCAATTCAAAACTGTCTTTCCTACCATCTTCAGTGCCTCTTTCCTTGATACGATATTAAAATTGGGTACTGCAATTACTCACCTGAGTTTTAGTCCTTATGAATGTGTTTTCTTATGTGGATAGTTGTTCAATTTGATTTTCCTCTGGGGAGAGGTGGGATGGTCGCTGGAGAGTTCTATTTGGCCTTCCTTCTTCCACTCTGAAGAGAAGGTGCTCTGAACTTAAATTATGCTAATATATGAATGCAGAGAGAACAGAAAGAGCAGGTGCAATGAGGCATTGAAAGCCTGAAATTAGCCGCAAGCATGGTAAGAAGTGCAGTAATTCAGTAGAGGCTGAGAGTAACTGAGTCATCACAAAGCCAGGAGCACAGGGAGAGCACAGAGCGTGCCAGCTTCGGAGACACAGATCCCAGAGCCGTTACGGCATCCACAGGGCTCCTGTTGGATAAGTTGCATCTCCTTTGATCGGGTGTGTGAGGCAACTTCTGTTTCCTTCCTTCCCTTTGTATTCTTACAATAAACTCGAATACCTCAGGTAACACAAGCACATACCTGGGCATCCTACTAAGAAAATAAATACCTCGATAACTTGTATTATGTAATTGTGGGGAAGAAGAGAAGGGAAAAAGGAGAGAAATTAGCTCACTTTTGGGGAAAAATCCTAGCTTTGCTGAGGTGGATAAAACATTTAAAAGTTAATTTGTTAAAGGAACTGGAATTCTCTGGGCACATGCCAACCCGCAGCTGAGACGTGGTCTGGAATTGTGTGAATAAGTAAAATGGTTCATAGGAAAAGGTTTGCCTCTGTGTCAATAGGCAGATGATTCATCAAGATTTAGCCAAGACAGTAAGAGAAATATTTGAGCATTGCCAAGGACTCATCTCAGGCATCACCTTCTCAGGGCAAGACTCTTCTAACACCCTTCTTCCCTGTGCAAGACCTAGTGTCATTCCATTCCTCCAGGACCCCCTAACACCCCACTGCACTTCTCTCTTTGATCATACTGCATTGGATGGTAATCATCTATTTACTCATCTCTCTCCACTGGGCTATGGGATCCCTGGAGGCAGGGTCTATGTTTAATACATCTTGATATCTCCAGCCACTAACCAATGTTTTCCATATAATAGGCACTCAATAAATTGTTGAGTGAGTGAATGAGCAAATTCACTCTTACAGTTTACCTCATGTACTTTTTAAGGAGAGAAAAAGAATCCATTTTAACTCGAGTATAGGTTTTCTTTCCTGAAGAGCATATGGATAAGGGACAGCTACTGATTGCTTCAGAGGGAGAAAAATGATAGAACAGGCCTCCATGCTATATTTCAAACTTATGTCAAGTTTTCTTTTAAAAAAAAGTCTGTCCACCAGCAGTTGTATCATTTTTCAAATTTCATGTCGTCCATTTTCCGAGGCTGCCCATCTGTCATTTCAGGCAGAGAGTATCCATCATGATAGAAGCTAAATAATTTTCAAAGCTGTCAAGGAGTGGACACAAAAAAGGTCCCCATTTCATCTGAACAAAGTTGTCCAAGGCTGGCGGTGAGGATATGACTGGGAAAGGACAGATGGCACCCTGGGAGTGCCTTTCAAATTGGTTTCAAATGGAACAAAGAAAAAAAATTCATTTGAGAAACTAGACCTCAGTCCTTCACATTATATGTTACACATGCACCTATCAGTACCATAATTAGGTAAGAGTTTATTTAGAGCAAGTGTTTCTGTAAAAATAAAGTTCATTTTTCTAATGATTATGTTTTCATACACACATAGTTATGTATGTAGTTTTTTTCTAATTTTAATTTTAAGAGTGAATCATATTTATTTGCCAAATACAGAAAAGTATAAGGTGGAAAGTAAAAAATCACATATTATTGCACAGCACAGAAATAACCATTAATAGTGTTATTTTTGGTGCATATTTCTTCTAGTCACACCCACGTTTGTGCACACACACAATGTATATATACATATTTATATATTTTGAGGCAGAGATTTTAT
>NW_012101920.1:1607529-1622112 GCF_000951045.1 Mandrillus leucophaeus
TGATCTCGGCTCACTGCAACCTCCACCTCCCCCGTTCAAGTGATTATCCTGCCTCAGCCTCCTGAGTAACTGGGATTACAGGTGCGTGCCACCACACCTGGCTAATTTTGTATTTTTAATAGAGATGGGGTTTCACTATGTTGATCAGGCTGATCTCGAACTCCTGACCTCAGGCGATCCACCCACGTTGGCCTCCCAAAGTGTTGGGATTACAGGTGTGAGCCACCACACCTGGCCTATTTGAGTATATATATATATATGTTTGTGTGTATATATATGTGCATAAACTGTAGTATTATTTACAATTTTGGTATTGTATTCTTTATGGAATTTCATATCCTGCTTTTCTCACTAAATTATATCCTAAATTATTTTTTATGCCATTAAGTATTCTGGGAAACATGATTTTTTTTTTTACTCGAAATGTTCACATTCTTTTTGATTTTTTGAATATTACTTTTTTAGTTGACAAGTAATAATTATACATATTCATAGGGACATAGTGATGTTTTGTTATGTGTAATTGATAGTGATCAGATCTGGGTAATTGGCATATCCATCATCTTAAACATTTATCACTTCTTTGCATTGGGGATGTTCAATATCGTCCTTCCAGCTATTTGAAACTATAATATATTATTGTTACCTATAGTCATCCTATAGTGCTATAGAACTCTAAAATGTATTCCTCTCATCTAGCTATAATTTTGTATCCTTTAACAATTCTCTCCCTATTCCCTCATCCCCCTACCCTTCACAGCCTCTTGTATCTTCTGTTCCACTTTTTACTTCCGTAAGATCAACTTCTTTTTTTAGCTTCCACATAAGAGTGAGAACATGTGGTGTTTAACTTTCCATTTCTGGCTTATTTCACTTAACATAATGTCCTCCAGTTCTATCAATGTTGCTGCAAATGACAGGATTTCGTTCTTTTTTATGAATGAATAGTATTCCATTGTGTATATATACCACATTTTCTTTATCCATTCATCTGTTGTTAGACACAGGTTGATTCCCTATCTTGGCTATTGTGAGCAGTGCTGCCATAAACATTGGAGTGCAGCTATCTCTTTGATTTAATGATTTTCTTTCCTTTGGATTGATTCCCAGTAGTGGGATTGCTGGATCATATGGTAGTTCTATTTGTGATTTTTGAGGAAGCTCCATACTGTTTTCCATAATGGCTGTACTAGTTTACATTCCCACCAGCAGTGTATAAGAGTTCTTTTTTACTCTGAATCTTTGCCAGTATTTGTTATTTATTTATTTATTTATTTTGTCTATTTGATAATAGCTGTCCTACCAGGGGTGAGATAATACCTCATTGTGGTTTTGGTTTGCATTTCCCTGATAATTAACGATATTGAGCATTTTAAAATACATTTGTTGGTCATCTGTGTATTTTCTTTTGAGAAATGTCTGTTCAGATCATTTGCCCATTTTTAAATTGGATTGTTTGTTTTGTTTTTTTTTTTGCTGTTGAGATGTCAGGGTCGCTTGTAAATTCTGGATATTAATTCCCTGTGAGATGAGTAGTTTGCAAATATTTTCTCCCATTTTATAGGTTGCACACTATGTTGTTTTCTTTTCTCGTGGAAGCTTTTTAGCTTGATATAATCCCATTTGTTTATTTTTGCTTTCGCTCTCTGTGCTTTTGAGGTCTTAATTCATAAAATGTTTTTTCTGACCAATGCCTTGAAGTGTTTCCCCTGTTGTTTTCTTTCAGTAGTTTTATTGTTTTGAACTTTATATTTAGGACTTTGATCCATTTTGGGTTTATTTTTTGTAGAGTGAGAGATGGGGGTCTAGTTTTATTCTTCTGCACATGGATCTCTAGTTTTCCCAGCACCACTTTTTGAAGAGACTATCCTTTCCCCCAAATGAGTGTTTTGGTACTTTTGTAAAAAGTCAGTTGGCTGTGGGTATGTGGATTAATTTCTGGGTTCTCTGTTCTGTCCCATTAGCCTATGTATCTGTTTTTATGTCAGTACCATGCTATTTTGTAGTATATCTTTAGGTTTGGTTGTGTGATACTTCCAGCTTTGTTCTTTTTGCTCAGGATTCCTTTGGATATTCAGGATATTTTGTCGTTATATCTAAATTTTAGATTTGTTTTTCTATTTCGGTAAAGAATGTCATTGGTATTCTGATAGAGATTACATTGAATCTATAGATTGCTTTGGGTCATTTTAACAATATTAACTCTTTTGATAAATGAGCATGGAGTATTTTTCTATTTGTATCATCTATAGGTTCTTTCATCAGTATTTTACAGTTTTCATTGTAGAGGTCTTTTACCTCATTGGAATTTAATTTCCTAGGTATTTAATTTTTTAGTAGCCATTTTAAATAGGATTACTTTCTTGATTTCTTTTTCAACTAGTTTGTTGTTTGTATATAGAAATGCTACTTTTTAAAAATTATACTTTAAGTTCTGGGATACATGCGCAGAACATGCAGGTTTGTTACATAAGTATACACATGCCATGGTGGTTTGCTGTGCCGATCAACCCATCATCTACATTTTGTACAATAATTTTGTATACTGCAACTTTACTGAATTTGTTTATCAGTTCTAATAGTTTTTTTGGTGGAGTTTTTAGTTTTCTCAAATATAAGATCATATCTTCAAACAAGAATATTTGGTTTCTTTTTTCCTAATTTGGATGTCCTTTCTTTTTTTCACTTGCCTAATTGCCTTGGTTATGACTTCCATACTATGTTGAAAGAGTGGTGAGGGCGGGCATCTTGTCTTGTTGTAGTTCTTAAAAAAGAAGCTGACATATATATCAGCTTAAAAAATAAGCTTTCAGCATTTTCTAATTCAGAAACGTATTAGCTATAGGTTTGTCATATATCCATTTATACTTAATTTATTAAACATTTTTATCATTAAGGGATGTTTGAATTTTATCAAAAGATTTTTCTTCATCTATCGAGATGATCATATGGTTTTAGTTCTTTTTTCTACTGATGTGATATATGATGTTTATTGACTTGTATATGTTGAACCATCCTTGCTTCCTAGGATAAATCCCACTTAATCATGTTGCGTTATCTTTTTGATGTACTGTTAGATTCGGTTTGCTAGTATTTTTTTGAGGGCTTGTTTATCTATGTTTATCAGGAATATTAGACTGTAGTTTGCTCTTTTAAGTTTGTGTTCTTGTCTGGTTTTGATATCAGGGTTATGCTGGCCTCGTAGGATGAGTTAGGAAGAATTTCTTCTGCTTCATTTTATAGAATAGTTTGAGAACTGGTGTTAATTATTCTTTAAAGGTTTTGTTGGAAGACTTATTATTGCTGGTTCAATCTCATTACTTGTTATTGGTGTGTCCAGGTTTTCTGTTTCTTCTTAGTTCAATCTTGGTAGGTTGTATGTGTCCAGGAATTTATCTGTTTCCTTTAAGTTTTCAAATATGTTAGTGTATAGTTGTTTATAGTAGTCTGTAGGGATCCTTTATATTTCTGTTATATCTGTTGTGACATCTTTTTTTGTTTTTGATTTTATTTTGGTATTCTCTTTTTTCGAAGTCTAGCAGATTGTTGATTTTATTTATCTTTTTAAAAAACTGACTTCTTGTTTTGTTAATCTTTTGTAAGTTTTTTAGTTTCAGTTTTGTTTATTTTTGTTCTGATATTTTAAATATTTTTTTTTCTTCTGCTAATTTTAGGTTAGGTTTGTTCTTGCATTTTTAGTTCCTTGAGATGCATCAAGTGGTTTATTTGAAATATTTCTAGTTTTTTATGTAGGCATTTTTTTTTGCTGTAAATTTGCCTCTTAATACTGCTTTTGCTGTGTCTCATGGGTTTGGGGATATTGCATTCTATTTTTATTTGTTTCATACATTTTTAAAATTTCATTCTTTATTGCTTCCTTCACCAATTGGTCATTCAGGAGCATGTTGTTTAATTTCCATGTATTCATATAGTTTTGAATTTTCATGTTGTTATTAGTTCCTGGTTTTATTACATTGTAATCAGATAAAATATTTGATATGATTTTAAGTTTAAAATTTTTTTTTGAAACTTGTTTTGTATCCTAAGATATGGTCAATCATGAAGAATGGGGTGTTGTAGTCACCAAATATTATTGTATTGGGATCTATTTCTCCCTTTAGATCTAATAATATTTGCTTTATATATCTGGGTGCTCCAGTGTTGGGTGCATATATATTTATAATTGTTTCATTCTCTTGCTAAATTGATCCCTTTATTATTATTTAATATCCTTCTTTGTTTCTTTTTACAGTTTTTGACATGGAGTCTGTTCTGTCTGATATAAATATAGCTACCTCTGCTTACTTTTGGTTTCCATTTGTGTGGAATATATTTTTTCATTCCTTTATTTTCAGTCTATGTATGTCTTTACATGTGAGGTGAGTTTCTTCTAGGCAGCATATAGTTGGGTCATGTCTTTTATCCATTCAGTCAGTCTTTATCTTTTAAATGGGGAATCTAATCTGTTTACATTCAAGATTATTATTGATATATAAAAAGACAATATACTCTTGTCATTTTACTGATTGTTTTTTAGTTGTTTTGTATATCCTTCATTACTTCCTCTCTTAGTGTTTATTTTTGTGGTTGGGTGGTTTTTTATAGTGATAGTGTTTGATTTTTTTCCTCTTTGTCTTTTGTGTACTGGTTCTCCCAGTGAGTTTTATAGTTTTGCATGTTTTCATGGTGGTTAGCATCTTTTCACTCTTTAATGTAAGACTCTGTTGAGCATTTCTTGTATGGCTGGTATGGTGGTGAAGAATCCCCTTAGTTTTTGCTTGTCTGTGAAAGATTTTATTTCTCTTTCATTTCTGAAGGATAGCTTTGCTGAGTATAATTCTTGGCTAGCAATGTTTTTCCTCCAGTACTTTGGAAGTATCATCCTGTTTTCTCCTGGCCTGTAAGGTTTCTGTAGAGAAATGCATTATTAGTCTAATAGGGATTCCTTTATACGTGACCTGATGCTTTTCCATTTTTGTTTCTAGAGTTCTATTTTTGTCTTTGACTTTTGACAATTTGACTATAATATGGCTCTGGGTAGACCTTTTTAGATTGATTCTATTTAGGGATCTTTGAGCTTCCTGGACCTGGAAATCTAGCTCTCTCCTAATACTTGGGAAAATGTTAGCTATTATTTCATAAAATATGTTTTCTATACTCTGTTTCTTCTCTTCTCCTGGAACACCCATAATGTGATAGTCGTTACTTAATGATGTCCCATAAATCCTGTAGGCCTTCTTAATTTTTTTTTCTTGTGTCTGCCTGTGTTATTTCAAAAGACCTGTCTTCAAGTTCAGAAATTTACTCCTCTGCTTGATCTAGTCTGTTATTGAAACTCTTGATTATATTTTTAATTTCATTCATTGAATTCTTAGCCCTAGGATTTCTATTTGGCTCTTTTTTCGTGATAGCAATCTCTGCTGAATTTCTCATTCATATCATGAGTTGTTTTCCTGATTTCACTGAATTGTCTGTATTTTCTTATATCTTACTGAGTTTTCTTGATTATTATTTTGAATTATTTTTTCTGGCATTTCACGTATTTCTTATGATTGGGGTCTGTTACTGGAGAATTGTTGTGTTCCTTCGCAGGTGTCATTTCCTTGCATTTTTTATGTTTGATGTGTCATGTTAATTTCCATGTATCGGGGGAAAAGTCACTTCTTTCAATTTTATAGAGGAGATTTTGAAGAGAAAGATTTATTCATAATCATGGGTCTTGGAGGGTCAGTTTGGTAGGGTTTGTTGGCTTTTGTTTTATGTGAATGCAGTAGTGCAGTCTCCATGTAGTTTCTTCAGCTGTAATCCATGCTAGTGATGTTTGCGAGTGTCTCAGTGATGTGTGCTGAGAAAATATGTAGTGTGATTGTGTGGCTTTGCTGGGGGTGGGATTGCTGGGCGGTTTCTCAGGTCAGGGGCATGTGAGTGTTCATGGTGGATTGGCCAACCTAGGATCTGCCTTGCTAGGGTTGCAGTCATGGGACTGTTACTGTAGCTATGGGCATAGATGCACAGTTGCTTGGCCAACATGGGAGCATGCCTGCTAGGGGCAGACCATAGTGCTTTTTCTCAGGCTCTGGACACAGTTGCAAGGCTGCTTGGCTTGCCTGTCAGTGTGTCTTCCTCCCCAGGGTTGTTTCTCAGGTCTGGGATGCAGATACAAGGCTACCTGACCAGCCTGGGGAGTGTCTGTTTGGGGAAGCTCAGAGGGATGGTTTAGCAGTTCAGGATGTAGGCACACAGTTGCATGACTGACATGGGGTTATGCCTGTCAGGGGCAGCCAACAGGGCTGTTTCTCAGGTCAAAGGTGGGGGCACATAGCTTCTTGACTGGCTTAGGGACATGTTAGCTGCTTGGTGGCTGAGGGATCTCTCCTGCTCAGGAGAGGGCATACAGCAGCTTGGCTACCTCAAGAGTGGGTAGCCCTGGGTGGAACGGCCAGACTGTTTCTCTGGCTGGTAGTATAACAGCAGAGGGTTGGTTTCCCTGATGTGGAGGACCAGACTCATAGCCAGTCTTTGGCCTATGCTCCATGCTGCTGGAGTTGTGGTGTCCAGCAACCACTGCAGTGTTGGTGGAATGAAGATGGATCCCCACTGCTGGAGAGGCTACTGGACCCCAGAGCAGTGTGCACTCCAGAGGCAGCTCTGGTCTCAAGGTGCCACCATGCTGCAGTCGTTTGGTTCACGGGGGTGGGGTGGGGGTGGGAAGTGTGGAAGTGCATACACACTGTGCTCCTACTCTGGGGCAATGCAGCTGTGTGATTTCCCAGCAGCTCTCCAAGCCAGACTCAGGACTGTGGGGTTCCTCTGCAGTAAGAACTGTAGGTGTTTGTGGTGGTGATAGGGACTGGTGGGGATCTTTTGCTTGCCTTTTTCCTGCAAGGGGAAATCCCTTCTGAATCTGGGCAGATCTGATCCAAGTGGGGAAAAAGAGGCTGCAGAGGCCAGATTCCTCCATGCTGCCCTCCTGGATTTCCAATCACCACAGATGTGTCTCCACTCACCCACTGCACTCCAGTACTCTCTCTTCAGCACTCCAGAAAATCTTAGCCATTCATTGACATTGTCTGTTCTTGGGGGATGAACACTAGGCCTCTCTAGTCAGTCACGTTGCTGATGTCAGTCTTTGAAACATGATATTTTAAAGGTTAAATTATATTTGATTTTATTGATATACCATTATTTATGTATGGTTAGACATAATGATTGTTCTGTTTTTTTTCGCAATGTTGTATTTTATTTATTGCATTTTCTCTGTCTTTTAGCTGTTCTGTGTTTATCATCTATATAGTGCTCAAGAATCATAATCTTGTCTTTTTATAAGAATGTCAGAGATAGGTAAATGGGCTTTTAAAGAAATAACTCACAAAGATTCAACCTACAGGAAGCTTTTTGATTCTCTTAAATAAATGTTAGTGAATATATATGTTCACTTTTATAATATAGATTAAATTCTGTCAATTAAATGAGTATGCTTGTATCTTTCCTATTTGCTGATTTGTTGTGAGTTGATGTACAAGTCTTCATTTTGGATTAAAAGAGGCTACAGATATGTACAGAATGGGTATGAAAATTTCCTTAAAAGAGAGAATAAAAGGATGGCTTAACTCTTGCTAGGTTAAAACCCAGCTTTGGCATTTGTTTGATCAGTAACCTTGGACATCTTTTTTTGAGTTGTAAGACTTATAGAGACCTCAACTTTCTCATTTGTAACTTTGTGGGAGATAATATTATGTAAGATTTTGCAGATTAGATGTTAGGATTATATGGACAAAGAGTATCAGTTGTGTATCATGGAGTACAATATACTAGGAGTACCCATGCACAATAGACGTTGTTGTTATTATTTATTCTAGATTCTGTCTTAAAGCAGTAAATGTTAGATGTCTTTTCTGGAAATGAGGCAGAAGAAGTGACAGAGGCCTTGAATTATTTGACCAAGCAGTTAAAAATGTAATTCTTTTTGAATAATCCTATACCTGACTTTTCTTTTTATTTTGCACAGCTTTATTGACATGTAATTTACATACCATAAAATTCACCTGTTTACATGTAAAATTAAGTGATTTTTAGTAAATTTATAGAGATGTGCAGTTACCACCACAGTTCAATTTGTGAGCCATTCCATCACACCAAAAAAGTTCTCTCAGACCCATTTGAAGTTACTCCATGTTCCTACTTTCAACTCTAGGCAACCAGTAATCTACTTTCTGCCTCTAAAGATTTGCCTTTTCCATATATTTCATGTAGATGGAATGATACAATATGTGATCATTTTCATCTAGTTTTTTTTCACTTAATGTAGTGTTCTTGAGATTCATCTATGTCCTACCACGTATCAGTACTTTTTCCTTTTGATTGCCAAGTAGTATTCCACTGTGTGGACATACTGTATTTAGTTTACTCAGTCATCTGTTGATGGACATTTGTATTGTTCCCAATTTTTGGCTATTATGAGTAATGTTGCTATACATATTCATGTATAGGTCTTTGTGTGGATATAAATTTTCAGTTCTCTAGGATATATACCTAGGAATGGAATTACTGGATTGTATGGTAATTTATATTTAACTTTATCTATTTATTTAAAAATTTATTTAAGAACCTTAAAAAAAGTTTTAAAAATTAACAGATAGTTTTAAAATTGTACCTATTTATGGGATGCATAGTGATGTTGCATTACATATAATGTATCATGATCAGATCAGGGTAATTAGCATATCTATCATAAACATTTATCATTTCTTTATGTTGAGGACATTCAATATCCTCCTTCTAGCTATTTGAAACTACATAGCATCGTTAACTATAGACATCCTACAGTGATGTAGAATTGTAGAAGTTATTCCTCCTATCTAGTTGTAATTTTGTAATCTTTAACAATTTTCTCCCTACCCTCTCATCCGCCTACTCTTCCCAGCTTCTAGTATCATCCATTCTACTTTTTACTTCTATGAGATCAACTGTTTTTAGCTTCCACACATGAATAAAAACATGCGGTGTTTAACTTTCTGGCTTATTTCACTTAACATAATGTCCTCCAGTTCCAATCATGTTGCCTCAAGTGATAAGATTTCATTATTTTTTATGAAAGAATCGTATTCCATTGTGTATGTGTACCACATATTCTTTATCCATTCATCTGTTGTTGAATACTTAGGTTGATTCTATATCTTGGCTATTTTGGGAATGCTGATGTCTCTTCAATATGATTTTCCTGCCTTTTGATAAATGCCTAGTAGTGCGAGTGCTCGATCATATGGTAGTCCTATTTGTAGTTTTTTTGAGGAATCTCCCTACTGTTCTCCATAGTGGTTGTACTAGTTTACATTCCCACCAACAGTGTATAAGAATTGCCTTTTCTCTGAATCCTTGCTAGCGTTCGTTAGTTTTTGTCTTTCCAATAATAGCTATCATAGCTGGGGTGAGGTGATATCTTATTGTGGTTTTGATTTGCATTTCTCTGATGATTAGTGACGCTGAGCATTTTTTCATTTATTTGCTGGTCATTTCTGCATTTAACTTTAAAACAGTTTTCAAACTGTTTTCCAAAGTGTCTGTACCATTTTACATTTCTATCAGCAATTGTCCTGCTCTTTTTGAGTATATTCTCATTTAGTATAAATCCCAGGCTGGGCGCTTAACATAATGTCCTCCAGGAGGACGGGTCTTTGTGTGCTTACAGGCTCATGCCTGTAATCTGAGCACTTTGGGTGGCCAAAGCAGGCAGATCACCTGAGGTCAGGAGTTCGAGACCAGCCTGGCCAACATGGCGAAACCCTGTCTCTACTAAAAATACAAAAATTAGCTGGGCATGGTGGCACATGCCTGTAATCCCAGCTACTCGGGAGGCTGAGGCAGGAGAATCACTTGAACCCATGAGGCAGAGGTTGTAGTGAGCCGAGATTGTGACATTGCACTCCAGCCTGAGTTACAGAGTGAGACTCCATCCAAAAAAAAAAAAAAAAACCCAAATATACTCACATTTTTCAGCAAACCAGGATCTTTTGTTTACATAAACAAACAATGAGAATATCTAAGAGTTAGGACGCCATGTACATAAGAATAAGCACTTTTAAGAAACTACTATGGGTAAGGCACATGACATTGTAAACACATTTTCTGTGAATACATAACAACCATATGAAGCAATTACTGTTATCACCTTTCACAGACTAACCGACAAGAACCACAAAGATTAATGAGGTTTCAAAGTAGGCCAGTGACTTGTGGGTAGCAGCATCGGGATTTGAATCCAGGTCCATCTGGTTCCAAAGCCAGTGCTGCACTGACTGCCAAAGCAAGAAACAAATTCCTGCTGTCTACGTGATTAACATGATTATCCAGACTGAGAAATAGTCTTTACTAAAGAGTGTTTAAAAATGGCTATTAATGGCCCCAGGGATAGGCTTTCTTTCTCTTAGCCACAGCCTCTCTTGTCTTCACTCAAAGCAGATGGAAGGATAAGGATCGACATTTCATGGTAAATATGCTGAGAGTCTGGAACTGAAATGAAGGTCGTGTGGAGCCTCTGTGAGAGAAGGCATCTGGAACTGTTTGGTGTGCTTCTGCTACACTGGCCTGTGGCCTATGCCCATCTCTGCCTTTTTCTAGCTCTGTGTCTTTGAGCACATTGGTCAACCTCTCTGAACCTGTAGATGAAGGTGAATAACAGTTGCACATCTTGGGTGGTGGTGAGGATTTGAAGTACTTGAAATCATTATTGGGGAAGTTTCACCACTGTGCAGCACCAAGTGCTGACAGTAGGACCCTTTCTTCCTGTCTTAGTCCACTGGAGCTGCTCTACCCATAATGCTATAGACTGGATGGCTTATCAACAACAGAACTTTCTATGTCAGTTCTTGAGACTGGGAAGTCCATGATCAAGGCTGCAACATATTCGGTGTCTGATGAGGACCCACTTTTTGGTTCATAGACAGCCATCTTGCTGTGTGTCCTCACATGGTGACATGAGCTCTCTGGGGTCTCTTTGACAAGGGCATTAATCCCATTCATGAGGGCTCCATCTTCATGGCCTAATACCTTCCAAAGGCCCCACATCCTAGTACCATCACCTTGGGGATTAAGATTTCAACATAGGCACTATAGGACTATAGGACTACAAGACTTCCACACTGTCACCTTTTCTCTTTTGAGAGGCTTATGAGTGTCCTGAGCTGTCGAAAAAGAGGACTAGCCATTTAGGAGCAGCCCTGATGGGGATCAGAAAATTCTTTGGACATGTGTGGGAGACTCTTCTGCAGGACAATACAAGGGTGAGGTGGCTGGCAAGGGACAGCCCCTACCTGCCTGAGAAGCGAATAGCCAGGGAAAGGAGATGAGGGCTCACCTTGCACAGGGCTGCCTGCTGTGGGCAAGGGATGGTGCTTTGAGCTCTCTCAGGGCTAACTGCCCCTTCCAGGTGGCCTTGCCTACAACTCAGTTCCAGACACTGTTCCAGCCTCCTCTGAGCTCCATTGAGTCACTGCACACTCCTAGCCCAGGTGACTTTCATCAGCAGGCTAGTGAACCTCTCCCTCTCCCTGTATCCCAGTGGTTCTCAACCTTGGCTGCGTAGTGGAGTCATTTAGCAGAACATAAAAAGATAATGATGCCCAAACTCTACGCCTGGAGATCCTGATTTAATTGGCTTGGGGTGTATCCTAGGCGTTGGAATTTTTTTAAGCTACCCAGGTGATTCTAACATGCAGCTAGGCATGACAGTCATTGCTTGTTCTCACTGCAAATCAGTATCATGTCATTTTCTATCTCCTGGATGAGCTGGAGCTAGCTGGTCTATACTGGTTTTTGAGGGCCCATTATTGAAATTTCAGGAACTTTACAAACCAGTTATTAAGAATGGTCATTATTAAAAAAATAAATTCTGTAAACTTCCAATTAAATAAATTATATTAACAGCAAAGATAATAAAGTCTCAAAACTAAGTACTTCCTAATTATTTTATATTTTACTGTTATCTACACTCTTTAGGTTATTTACATCTATTGCATCTCTGTTACATAGTATGACAATATTACATAATCAGGTACTATGGTGAATCATTTCCCACTGCCACGGTCAGTGACATCATGTTTGTAGCTTGAAATAGTTCATGGTGGGAGTATTTACACCATAGACATTTGCTGATTGTCTAGACTTGAGAAAATGATAGAAGTCCTGTTAATAATGCAGATTAAACTTGAATATGTTTCATGTTTATAGCTGTTGTGAAGAGCATAAAAAACTGAGGTCATATTCTTCCAGTATTTGAAAGCTATGAAACAATTCAGCAATAAAGGAGCTCATATCATCAGTGAATAAGTATAATTTCCGTATTTTTGTATTTTCACTTTAATTTTACTCTTTACTGTAAATAAAAATATTAACCAATAATCATGTCTCAACTGTACTCATTTGTCAATTGTAACCATAGGTTGACTGTGGGTACAAGGGCTGGGAAGGAAATCAATGAAAGTATTAGGTGAGAATCAATTAACTCTATGGAATTTATAATAAAGAAACACTGAATATCTTATTATTATTTGCAAATTGTGTGCAACTTATCCTTTATATCAGTAAAATTTGTAGCAAACGTCTACGTGTATATATACATCTTTTTTTTTGTTTTTCCTGGAGAGCCAATTGTTAAACTTAGACCATCATGCTACCACCTACCTCCATACCTTTCTTCAAAAGATCTTTATCTCCTGACTCATTCTCTTTTCTCCATATTCCTGATAAGGCTGTTCTTCCAGAAGGCAGAGGAAAGCCCTTTGTTATAGTCTTTACACGTTAGCCTTCCACACCTCTTGGAGAAGACTGGGAGGGATCTGGAGGGGCAAACAGAAGATATATGACATAATTAGCTGTTTTTTTATTATTATTAATAGATTTCAGCTGTGCCTGGAAGTCACTCAATCCTCAAATCACTCTGTGGCTAGATATTATTTCTAAACACATAGGAAACCTACTGCAACAACAACAAAATCTATAAAATACATGTCTTCTTTTCTTTCTACTGATTGTCCACATGGGGATAGTAAGAAATGCATCAACAGAGGCACTGCCTGGGTCTTCAAACATGAGAGAAAAGGATAACAGCTATGAACACCATATTAAGGCTTAGGTTTCTTGGCATGTCCTGTGATGGTGTCCTTGTCATCTATTTCTGCATAACAAACCACTTAAAGACTTAATGACTCAAAACAGTGACAAACATTTATCCTGTGCACAAGTCTGTAATTGGAATAGGGCTCTGTGGAGAAGACTTGAATCCACTCCTTGTAGCATTGGTTATGGGGATTGACTTAGGGTTGGAGGATCTAAATCCAATATGCTCTCTCCCATGGCTGGTAAATTGATATGGACAATCAGCTAGGCCTCCGGGGGACTTCGGCTCCTCTTTACATAACCTGGGCTTCCTTACAGGGTGATGGTTGGATTCCAGGGGCAAATGCTCTAAACTAGCTGGAAGCCATGTTGCCTTGTATGACTTAGCTTTAGAAGGCACGTAGCATTTCTTATGCTGATGCAGACAAAAACCCCATCCAGGTTCAAGCGACTCCACATCTTGATGGGGGAGTGTGAAGTTCTGGATGAGCATGTAGGACAGGAAGTACTGTTGTGACCCTTTTTAGAAATTATAATCTGTCTCAGCTGGAAAGGAAGAGAACGCTTCCCAAAGCACTGCATGGCCCTGGTGTCATGTGTTTTGTGCAGGAAATCAGCAGGTCATATTCCACGACTAGTCCAGAATGACAAGTGGTAAGAATTGAGAAATGGGGGTCAAATGAGATGAAGAGGCAAATATGTTGTTTTCACTAACAGAAATGTCTAAATGGAGTTAATGATACTTTGGATCATTTTTCAATAGACTGTAGGTATGTGAAACAGTGGAAGTGTTGCATTATGAAAAGCTTAATCGAGACAGCCAGTGGAAGTATTGAAAGGTCATTACCATAATACATTCGCAGAAGAAGCGCTCCAAATCATTGTGAAACTCCGTGGCCACATACTCCGCAATTACCTGGAGCAGAGAGACAGTCAGGGTGCCCCATGCCATCTCCCCCAGAATGGAGAAAGACAAGTTGCTCACATCAGAATCCAAATGAAGTGTGTCAGAAGCAAACATAGCACTCACATTAGGCAGGGATGAAGTTCTAGCTGCAGAACGTTTAAATACTTTTTTTTTTTTTTCAAATGGGAAGAGACCAAAGGTTGCATAGATGCAGAGACTCTGAGATAAAGGGATTCTTTTCCAACCAAAGTATTGGTAGTTTTCTTTGGTTAGTTAAAGAAGCTTAAATGGGCACGAGTTAGACCCCTAGAAGGGATCATTTATTTTATGAAAAGCACCCAGAATATACAACCAGTTATATGTGGTTCACACAGTTCTGTTAGCTAAAAAGGGACCAAGGTGAGGTTGTGTGTCTTTTTACAGATATTATTTTGACATAATTTCTGACTTAAAGAAAAGTCGCAGAAATGGAGAAATATTTACCCAGATTACTCAGATGTTAAATATTTACAATATTCCCCTTCGTTCCTCCCTCCCTCCCCTCCCGTCCCCTCCCTCCCCTC
>NW_012101920.1:1622871-1623521 GCF_000951045.1 Mandrillus leucophaeus
CTTAACATAATGTCCTCCAGTTCCAATCATGTTGCCTCAAGTGATAAGATTTCATTATTTTTTATGAAAGAATCGTATTCCATTGTGTATGTGTACCACATATTCTTTATCCATTCATTTGTTGTTGAATACTTAGGTTGATTCTATATCTTGGCTATTTTGGGAATGCTGATGTCTCTTCAATATGATTTTCCTGCCTTTTGATAAATGCCTAGTAGTGCGAGTGCTCGATCATATGGTAGTCCTATTTGTAGTTTTTTTGAGGAATCTCCCTACTGTTCTCCATAGTGGTTGTACTAGTTTACATTCCCACCAACAGTGTATAAGAATTGCCTTTTCTCTGAATCCTTGCTAGCGTTCGTTAGTTTTTGTCTTTCCAATAATAGCTATCATAGCTGGGGTGAGGTGATATCTTATTGTGGTTTTGATTTGCATTTCTCTGATGATTAGTGACGCTGAGCATTTTTTCATTTATTTGCTGGTCATTTCTGCATTTAACTTTAAAACAGTTTTCAAACTGTTTTCCAAAGTGTCTGTACCATTTTACATTTCTATCAGCAATTGTCCTGCTCTTTTTGAGTATATTCTCATTTAGTATAAATCCCAGGCTGGGCGCTTAACATAATGTCCTCCAGTTCCAATCATGTTGC
>NW_012101920.1:1628168-1640372 GCF_000951045.1 Mandrillus leucophaeus
CCCCTCCCCCTCCTCCCTTCCCTTCCCTTCCTTTCTTTTCTTTCTCCTTTCCTTCCCTTCCCCTTCCATTTCCCCTTCCCTTCCCTTCCTTTCCTTTTTCCTTTTGAGACAGGCTCTTGCTCTGTCTCCCAGGCTGGAGTGCAGTGACACAATCATGACTCACCGCAGCCTGGACCTCCTGGGCTCAAGCAGTTCTCCCCGCACAGTCTTACTAGCTGAGATCATGGGCACACACCATCACACAGGGCTAATTTTTAAATTTTTTGTAGACAAGGTATCACTATGTTGCCTAGGCTGGTCTCAAACTCCTGGTCTCAAGTGATCTTCCCACCTTGGCTTCCCAAAGTGCTGAGATTACTGGCATGAGTCACCAGGCCTGGCCTCTTTCTCTTTAATCTATCTCTATCTGTATCTCTGTCTCTGTCTCTGTCTCTATCTCTGTCTCTACCTCTGCCTCTTCCTCTGTATCATGAACATATAGTCTACATCTATATCTGTATGTCTAGGAAGAGAAATATATACTGATAGACATGTGTTTGCATCAGATATAATGATGATTTTTCAGAACCATTTAAGAGTAGGCTGCAGACAGGACATCCCGTTATCCCTAAATATGATGTTTATTTACTAAAAACAAATTCTCAAATTTTTTAACATAATGAAAACACAAGTATCATAAGTAGAAAATTAAAGTTAATATAATGTTAGTATCTAATATACAGACTTCATTCAAATTTTTCTAATTTTCACAATAATGTCCTTAATAGTAAAATAAAATCTAAGACCACGTGTTTCTTTATAGTAAAATGAAATCTAAGATCAAATGTAAAACTGATGTCTTTATAGGCTCAGTTCTGTTACTGTACCTGACAAATGGGTCGATAGACATATAAACTCGTAGTTGTATTTGCAAAGTCACAGAGAACCCATTTTAAAATGGCCTTCCCTGGGCATGTCAGGCTGAAACCTACAACTCTTTCTGTTGGGTCAGGCAGAGAAGAATTTCTTGTTGGGATTCTCAGAAGACTGGCAGTACACTTGGTGTACAGGCAATACTTGTTAAATGTTTATTTAACACTGAACAAATATTAACATTATAACATTAAGCATTATATGTTTAATGTAATTAATGTAATGTAATTAGTTATGTAATATTAATGTAATGAAATTATATGTAAATAGTATAACATTAAACAACCAAACCTAGAAAAAAAAAGATTTAAAAGTAGTTTCCGTATCACCTAAGAATAAAAGTATTTTAAACCTAACTCATCTGAGAGTTGAATTTTCTAATTGAAAATTAGAGGCTTAGGAGAATGTTTAAAAAAATCTTTCTATTACTTGGGTATCGTTGGGTGAATTGTGGTGTTATTTATAATAATTGTCACAATCACCTTTGAAATTCTAGCAACTCCGACACATTGACGAGAATAAACAGATTTTTCTCCTTATCAAAACTAGTCCTTTTACTAGAATCTGAAGATGTCCTTCAGATTCAAACTGAGGACACCGTGGATACTGAGGCAAGGATGTCAATGCCAGTGGTGTGTGTGGAAGGTAAGCCCAGGAAGCACTGGTAGGAGAGTCAAGATGCGAGACAGGAAAAGGTAGAAACAAATAAAGGGTGAATTATCTAATAAGTCATGACTGTGGACAAATGGGGCTCACCCCCACTGGGTAACTCATGGAAAGAGTGAAGAACAGAGTTCTATGGAGTTATTCCAACAGAGGGTCCAGGAAGCTAGTGTATTTATCCACCCAGTCCCACCGGTTGTTGGTAAAAGCCTGCTCCCAACAGTCCTAAGGCCCCAGCATATCCAGTCTGCCTCACGCGAGGGGCTAATGGTCTCTGGCAGCCTGCAAAATCCCTCTTGCAAGGGCTCCCAGCGCTTGTAGCTGGAACCTGCCATGTCAGGCTGCACGGGCATGATGCTTGTCTAGGGATAGAGACGGAGCACCTTCAGCTTCTACATTTTCCATTCCTGCCATTTGGAACCAGGTTTAATGGAATTAGAGAAGCATTTGAAAAATTAGATATTTGTTGTTTAAGAAAATATGATCAATGAAGGGTCAAACTTCTTCTTCTTTTTTTTTTTTAATGAAATGAACACGTAACAGTTCTTCTATGGCTTAGCCATCGCAGCCTCCAGTAGAAATGGGTATGAAGATAATTGCATTATAGCTAACGAGTAGTGGAAAGAGTGACGCTAACACCAATCGCTTGAGGGAACAAGTAAATTAAATGCTGATGACATTGACCAGGCAGCAAACTACATTCATTGATTATTTTAATTTTCTCTCTTCTACACTCAGTTAAACATCCATAGCAGTGGATTCCAAGGTAACCAAAAGGTTGTTTAGCATACTTTTAAAAGAGTCAGGAACAGCGAACAAAAAGGCCCCTATCAAACAAACAAAAAATAACTTGTCTGATGCGTGTTCTCTACATGTGGGTGTACATGAGTGATTATTTGCCTCTATGTATCTGTTCCTCAGAAGGGGTGCATATGTGTTTCAACAGAAAGGAAGAAAAAGAGAAAATTGTCAGGTGGAATATTTGAATAAAAAAGGGAAGAATGGCCTATCCTAGGTAATTCCATCATTGTACAGCATTTTAAAACTATGATATTATGTAGTAGAAGGAAATAAAAACTTGAGGGGAGAATAATAAAATGAAAGGGAGAAGGTGAATTTCTGTAGTTCTGGCTTCTTAGATGTCCACTGCCTTTATCTGAAAAAGGAACTCAACCTGCTTGGAAACTTAGGCTTTACAAACAAAATGAAACAAAAAGAGTTTAAAGATATTTCTATTTTTAAAACATTTTATTTATTTATTTTTGAGACACATTCTCATTCTGTTACCCAGGCTGGAGTGCAGTGGCATGATCTTGGCTCACTGCAACCTCCGCCTCCTGGGTTCAAGTGATTCTCCTGCCTCAGCTTCCCTAGTAGCTGGGATTACAGGCGTGCCATCACCACGCCTGGCTAACTTTTGTATTTATAGTAGAGACAGGGATTCACCATGTTGACCAAGCTGGTCTCGAACTCCTGACAGGTGATCCTCCCGCCTCGGCCTCCCAAAGTGCTGGGATTTACATGCGTGAGCCACTATGCCAGGCCAAAAGATATTTCTAAAATGGCTAACTAGTTGTTGAGTTTTGATGGGGATTATACTAAATCAGAAATAGTAATCAAAAGTAAAGAATTGATAAGGAAATGAGTTATAGTGAAGGGTCTTTTTAAGAGAATATAAATCCAACCAGATGCTATTTAAATATGCCTTTCTGTTTTCACTGTTTAGTGACTTGTCTGGATTAAGTTGTTGAAGGACTAAGGCTGTTAGGATTCGAATGTGTCCTCACCAAAAGCATGTGTTAGAAACTTAATCTCCAATGCAATAGTGTCGGGAGGTGGGGCCTAACAGGAGGTGATTAGGACAGGAGGGTTCTGCCCTCATGAATGGATTAATGTCGTTGTCATGGGAATAGGTTTTTTATTTTCAAAGTTGGTTCATTATAAAAAAGTGAGTTCACTGCTCCCCTACTCCCTGCCATCCCCCTCTCACCCTCTTGCCTTCTGCCACGGGATGACTCAGCAAGCAGGCCCTTGCCAGACGCTGGTGACTTGATATTGGACTTTCCAGCCTTAATAGCTGTGAGAAATAAAGAAATAAGTTTATTTTCTTATGAGTAACCCAATCTCTGTTATTCTGTTAAAGTTGAGTGAAACACAAAGATAGGCTGCATTGTGACAAGTGGTTATTTGAACACAGAAGTTTATTCCTCCTAGAGCACTATTAAGAGTTAGTTGGGCCATCATTCTGGTTCTTGAACTTTAAAAAGCAGGGGAAATGTCCAAATGAACCTCTGACACTAAAGGATTAGAAAAACGTTAATGCCAAGAGTTGTGCTAAAAAATGATAATGCAGATGTACTGGTATGAAGCACTTTCGATCCTCTATAAAAAGTGCGAACAGGCCAGGCACGGTGGCTCACGCCTGTAATCCCAGCACTTTGGGAGGCCGAGGTGAGCGAATCATGAGGTCAGGAGTTTGAGACCAGCCTAACCAACATAGTGAAACCCTGTCTTTACTAAGAATACCAAAATTAGCTGGGCCTGGTGGCACGCACCTGTAATCCCAGCTACTTAGGAGGCTGAGGCAGGTGAATCACCTGAACCAGGAGGCGGAGGTTACAGTGAGCAGAGATCGCGCCACTGCACTCCAGACTCGGGGATGACAGAGCAAGACTCCATCTCAAAAAAAAAAAAGCAGATTCTAGGAGGTCATCCCGCTTCTCTTTTTGCATTTCTTAAGTCCTCTGAGCATATTAATAAGCTGGAGGCAACACATTTTAAAATATGGGGCTTTCTCTATTCCCCATGAAAAAGATAAGCCTTGATTGACTTTCCCTTACTTTTATCAAACTTAAGCCAAATATATCTCAAAGTTCCATTTTGTCTTCTACTTCACCACATGTCCTGTGCAGAAAAATCACTGGAATGGAGGAATTCTGGAGATATATCATAAGTGCTAGCACATGCTGATGACTTGTAGCTAGAACAGGGAAGATGCTGGAAGGCATGTGGTCTCCAGTACATCCCAAAGTCCAGGGACCTTAGCAAATAAAGATGCTGACTTCTCTGCCGTAACCATGCCTGGGTCCCACGGAAGCCAGTATCAGCACTAACGGGTCCTGTGTGTTAGGCTTCGAGTCTAGATGTTTTATCTCTGTCCTTGATTCCCTGATTTTTATTCATGTATTTCTTTTTCAGTTTTAGTGAGTTATAATTGATTTATTAGTCTGCTTTCACACGGCTATAAAGAAATACCCGAAACTGCGTAACTTATAAGAAAAGAGGTTGAATTGATTCACAGTTCCACACGGCTGGGGAGGCCTCAGGAAACATGGCGGACGGTGAAGGGGAAGCAAGGACCTTTTCACATGGCGGCAGGAGAGAGAGAAGGAGTGAAGGAGGAAACTGCCAAACACAAAACCATCAGATCTTGTTAGAACTCACTCACTATCATGAGACCAGCACCGGGGAAATCGCCCCCATGATCCCATCACCTCCCACCAGGTTTCTCCCTCAACACCTGGAGATTATGGGGATTACAGTTCAACATGAGATATGGGTGAGGACACAAAGCCTAACCGTATTAATTGATGACTACAAATTGTATAAATCAAGGTGTTCAACATGTTCTGATATACATATATATTGTGAGACAATGGCCACAATCAAGCTAATTAACACACCTATCACCTCACATAGTTGCCCTCAATTTTTAATTTTTTATTATTTCATACACTCTAAGAGCAAAAACAAGGTATTGACTTGGGTTGCTATGTAAGTTCCTTAGACACACATATATGGGCGCACACACACACACACACACACACACACACACACACACAGTCCAAAAAATACTATTTTTTTATTTTTTATTCAGCCATAAAAAAGAATGAAGTTTTGATACATGCTACAATATGGTTGAACTCTGAAAACATGTTAATTAAAGAAGCCAGACACAAAGAGTCACATGTTATATGATTCCATTTATGGAAATACTCAGAATAGGGGCATGAGTGTCCCCCCGACCCTGACCGCAGCACCTGGGGGAGGCGGGTCCCACTGACCCACGGAAGCCGTTGGACCCACTTGCACGGTGGCCAGTGCAGAGCATGAGGTGCTGGCACACGGGTGAGGAGTCCTAGAAAAGTAGCACGCAGATTGTGCTATCAGCAAGCCTGTCATCTAGTCGAAGAGACCGGCTGGGACAAATAGCCCACGTGTGGACACAGCTGTGGGCTGGTGGCAGGTGTGGAGAGGGTGCCATCAGGCATGTGAATGGTGGAGTCTTCAAAGGCGTGTGCAGCTGCCGGAAGGGGAGGCTCTCCTGAAGACACTATCGGCCAGCCTGCCTGTGCCCGTAGTGCCCTGGCTGCCTGAAGAGCCTCAACCCTGGGCCCTGGGGGCCAGGATGCCAGGACTCTGACCACCTGCCCTCCCCGAGCCTCAGCAGCTGCACTTTCTCATTAGTACTGATGCACCGACCACGGGACACAGCTGGGAGGCGCTGAGGGACTGGGCCATGGCTTTTCCCAGGCCCCACTCAGGCTCCTGAGCCTAGAAGGTGAAAAGAGGGCTCTCAGGGACTCACAGGGGCTTGCTGCTAATTGGCCCTGCCTTCCCTTCCGCCTCAGCAATGGGCCAGGAAGCTGGAACTTTGTTATCTGGGTAATTAGCTTCAGGCCTTGGACTGAGGCCGGCCAGGTTTCGGGGCTGCTTCCCACAGGCTGTGCACCCTGACCCCAAGAGGGAGGCGAGGTGCTGCTGATGACAGCTAGAGGCCAGATCTGGGGAGCAGGTTTGGAGTATCCTCTCCCTCTGCCCTCCCTGCCTGGGCCGCGCCCCCAGGGCTGCTGGGCCTGGTCATTGTGTGGGGCCTCCTGACCCAGTCAAGGGCATGGGGCTTTGGGAAGGGGATGCCCCTAAGGGTGCCAGTCCAGCCAGCTGCCCCACCCCTCAGGCCCAGCCTGGCCCCCGAGCTCCGCACTCTGGAGCCCTGAGCAGCCCTGTGGGCAAGCAGCCCCCGGCATGGCCGAGCACCTGGAGCTGCTGGCAGAGATGCCCATGGTGGGCAGGATGAGCACGAAAGAGTGGCTGAAGCACATCCAGAAGCGGCGCGCTCAGCAGGTGAAGATGTGGGCTCAGGCTGAGAAGGAGGCCCAGGGCAAGAAGGGTCCTGGGGAGCGCCCCCGGAAGGAGGCTGTTGGCCAAGAGCCCCTGAAGCAGGTCCTCTTCCCTCCCAGTGTTGTCCTTCTGGAGGCCGCTGCCTGAAATGACCTAGAGGAAGTCTGCCAGCTCCTCAGGAGTGGGGTCAGCCCTGACCTGGCCGCGGACCGCCTGACGGCGCCACACCAGTGCTGCATCGATGACTTCCGAGAGATGGTGCAGCAGCTCCTGGACGCTGCTGCATTTTGCGGCCACCTGTGGCCACCTGCACTTGGTGGAGCTGCTCACTGCCAGTAGCGCCGATCTCCTGGCGGTCAACACCGAAAGGAACATATCCTATGACCTGTGTGATGATGAGCAGACACTGGACTGCCTGGAGACACCCATGGCCGACGTGGGATCACCCAGGACAGCAGTTAGGACGCCCGGGCACCCAATAATGGGTATTGGTTTCTTTTTGGGATGATGAAAATGTTTGAAACCAGATAAAGGTGTGGTTGCATAATTTTTTCAATATGTTGAATGCCCCTAAATTATACACTTTAAAATGGTAATTTTCTGTTATATACGTTTTATCTCAAAAACGAACCAATAGAGGAGCATCCTGCAAAATAGCTGACCAGTCCTCAAAATGAACAAGATTATCCAAAATAAGGAAAGATTGAGAAACTGTCACAATCAAGAAGATCCTAAGGAGACATGACTCCTAGATTTAATGTGGTGTCATCAATGGAACCCTAAAACACAAAAAGGACATTAGGTAAAAAATAAGGAAGTCTAAGTATATTACAATTTTAGTTTCTAACAATGTATTAATATTATTTCATTAAATGTAACCAATGTTGCATACTAATGTAAGATGTTAGTAAGAGGGAATACTGGATGGAGGGTATATGGGAATTTTCTATGATATCTTACATTTTTTCTGTAAATCTAAACTACTCTATAATTGATAAAGTTGATTTAAAGAGAGGAGCAGCTGCATGTGCCTTTTGTGATTTGTCTTTCCCCTCTTCTTTCCTCCTTGTATGTGACTCAGAGCTTGCAGGAGGAGCCTTGAGGACGAGGATGTACATCAAGGATAGTGAGTGGGAGGCAGAGGCAGACGCCTGCTTCCTGCCCTGTCCTGCTGTCTTCACACTTCTTGTTACGTGAGAATAAGAAAAAAGAAAAATTTAAAAATGACCGCTCTTTTAAATCAAATATATTTTGTTTAATTAAAAATTCACTGTTACCATATGTATTAGTTTCTTAGGTTTTGCATAATAAAGGACCACAAATGGGTTGACCTAAAACAATAGCATTTTATTGTCTCACTGTTCTGGAGCTCTGAAGTTCAAAATCAAAGTGTAGAGCCATGCACCCTCTGAAATTCTGGATGGAATCTTCCTTACCTCTTCCCAGCTCCTGGTGGTGATGCTTTACCTCTGGCATTCCTTGGCTTGCAGCCACATCACTCCAGTTTGTCTCCATCTTCACACAGTGTTCTCCCTGTGCATCTTGGTTTTCAGGTGGCGTTTCCCTCCTCCTATAAGGACATCATCATGTTGGATTAGACCTTCTCTCATCCCCCACCCTGCCTATGACATCATCTTAACTTGACTACATCTGCAAAGACCTTATTTTCAAATAAGGTCACATTCATCAGTATCAGTGGCTGGAACTTCAACATATCTTTTTGGGAAACATAATTCAGCCTGTAACACTGCATTTTTCTCATTCTATAATGGACATATGAAAACAGTTTTAGAAACTAGCATGGGCCTACGGACAGGCATTTGGAATGAATGACATGTGTGATTTAAAAAATCTTCACAACTTTATGAAGTTCATGCCCAAGACTTACTGTCCCATTTTGCAGGTGATGAAATTGAGACATAGGAAATGTAAGTCAGTTTTTCCAGGGTTGCCACAGTTAGGAAATGATGGATTCAGAATTTAAACCTAGACTATCCTCAAAGTTCTTGCTCTTTCTATCAAATTGTTCTCAGGCTTCCCGAGGTTTTCATGAATCAGATCAGGAAATAGAGAATGAGATTCTGATTGGAGGCTTATCTTAGCCTCCTTTATATTCATTTAGGCTTTTCCTTCCTCGCTTTTCCTGCCACCATCCTTATTGAACTGAAGGCTTGCCTCATACCCTGGCTTGCAAGCCTCTCGCTCTTTCCACCATTGTGGCTTTCAAATTTGATTTACTGATATCTACTTGTCTAAATGATAAAATAGAGAAAGCTTTTACAGAGTAAGTTTATCACAGAAATGTAACTATTACGTGTATTGTGCAAAATGATTCTTTTTTTTAAATCTAGGCAAATACATTGGAGTCATTAATTTGAATACTAAGTACAAGATTCTGTTTAAAAATCCACAAGATGAATAACAAATCATAATTCTGGCAAGGCAAAGACATTCTTCAAAGCCATCGTTTGTGTAATCCATTGAAGATACTATGATAGTAGCTCGTTGATGGCTGATTTAGAGCCTAGCACATGTGCCATTACCTTTCTTGGGAGATATATTTCATGCATCCTTACATTACAAGCAGTTGCTGACTTCAAAATGGATTGGGTTACAAAAGTTCATCTGAACTATATTCTTTGATATTGAGAATGTTTTGCACATCCTTATAAAGTACCTATTAGGTGACTATCTTGCGCTTGGCTGTGTAGATAAAACAATTAAAAAACAAACAAACAAACCAATAGGGTTTTTCGAGAGTTTAAACGTGATGAATGTGGTGGATTGAATTGCAAGTCTCAGCTCTTCACTCCTCTTTGGACATCCCTGCCCTTAGCCCCCTGACTTTCATTTCCTTGTATACAGACTGAACATACTTCCCCTTTCCCTGGCTGTGGGGTTGACTATGTGACTTGCTTTTGGCCAATGAGGTGTTAGCAGATGCTGCAAGCTAGATTTTGCCAAGTCCCTGAGCAGTTGAGCTTGCCCTCTGCCGTGGCTGTGAGGAGTGCTTCCTGCAAGTGTTTATGCCCTTTACCCTGAGCCCAGAATTCACATATGTGCCCCCCACACCCCAGCTGCTCCAAGGACCTACAGCATTATAGCTGCCCCAGCCAACCCACAGAACCCTAAGAGAGAATATATATCCTTGTCTTTCTAAGTCACTGAGTTTTGCCATTGCATAGCATGTTTATGGCAACAGTTAAATGATAGAGGTGGGGAGAACTCCCGCACTACACACATAGTTGCAAAAAATAAACCTGTAATCACTGGAGCATGGTACAGACACAGAGTATGTTGAGACACAGAGCAGCACATGGAATGAGGCTTCTGAGACACCAAGAAGGTCTCCCCAAGCAAGTGGCTTTCAAGCTAAGACCCAAAAACTGAGCACGAATTGGTTGGGTGAAGACAGAGGGCAAAGGAATCCCAAGTAGAGGGACTGGCACCTGCAAAGGCCCTGTCTGAGGTTGGGATACATTTGGTGTTGAGATGAAGAAGTAGCTGGTGAGGGGACCAGATAATACAGGGCTTTGTAGAATGAGGATTTTGAAATTTATTCTAAGAGCATTTTATTATAGAATCCTAGTACAGTCAACCCTCCATATACGTGGGGTTCCAGGACACACTCAAATCCTGCTGTCTGCCGTGTGGAACCTGTTTATAGGAAAAGTTGACCCTCCATAGAAGCAGGTTTTGCTTGTTTGGTTGAAAAGAATCTGTATATAGTGGACCTGCACAGTTTAAACCAATGTTGTTTAAAGGTCAAGTGTACATGAGACTCCTGTGACTGGCTCAGCAAACCAAATTTCCCCTCAGGGGTGTTCATCCATGAGGTTATTCTGTTTTTCTCTGATTACTGCCCCTGCGTATGTTAAGGTGAATCTTCTCTTTCCCCTTTGGGTAGCACATCCCTTCATGTCTTGGACGGATTGCATAACTTTTCATTCCCTTTTAGCTGCTAAAATCCTATCTGGTTTAAAATTTTAATCATTTGTTCACAGTGAACATTCACTTCGGTTATGGACAGGCAGGCTTGTGGCTAGAGAAATGTAAAGCTGGGGACCAAGTTATGATCCGTGTACTTACTTCTCTCACTTTCTTAACCACTTGGAATGGAGTGGACCACAGGTTGTGTGGTGGATGCCATAGGACACCTCCCGGATCCCCTTCTGGACAAAGGACTTGCTGAGAGTGAAGCAGGCAGGTGGTCCTCCGTGGTCATCCCACTTTCAGGGGTCCTGTAGCTGAAGAGAGACACTCCACCTACTTCCTGGGGCGGTCTGCATCCATTGACCAATTGATCCTCTAACCCCAATTCCCGATAGTTCTGAAGGTCACCCCAGCTTCAGAACTCCCTGCATAGTTGGCTGAGGCTTGCACTGTCACAGCATCATAGCTCAGCTTCTCCCTCTGCTCATTCTCCCTCCCTCGCTTCCCTTCTACTGGCCTGGCTCCTCTCTTAGTCTTCTTGAGCTGCTATAATAAAATGCCACAGGCTAGGTGGCTTAAAAAACAGAAATTTATTTTCTTACAATCCTGGAGGCTAGAAGCCCAAGATCAAGGCGCCAGTAAGGGTGGGTTTTGGTGGGGCCTCCCTTCCTGGTTTGCAGATAGCTGCCTTCCAGCTGTGTCCTTACATGGTGTGTTAGTCAAGGTTCTCTAGAGGGACAAGACTAATAGGATAGATGTATATATGAAAGGAAGTTTATTGTGGATTATTGACTCACACGATCACAAGGTGAAGTCCCACAATAGGCCATCTGCAAGTTGAGGAGCAACGAAGTCAGTCCAAATCTCAAAGCCTCAAAAGTAGGGAGGCTGATGGTGCAGCCTTCATTCTGTGGCCTACACCACTGGTGTAGATCCAAGAGTCCCAAAGCTGAAGAACTTGAAGTCTGATGTTCAAGGGCAGGAAGCATCCAGCATGGGAGAAAGATAGTGGCCAGAAGACTTGGCCAGTCTTGTCCTTCCACTTTCCTCTGCCTGCTTTTATCCCAGCTGTGCTGGCAGCTGATTAGGTGGTGTCCACCCAGATTGAGGGTGGGTCTGCCTCTCCCAGTCCACTGACTCAAATGTTAATCTCCTTTGGCAACACCCACACAGACACACCCAGGAACAATACTTTGCATCCTTCAATCCAATCAAGCTGACACTCAACATTAACCATCACACATGTGTTTCCAGTATGCAAGGGAGAAGAGAGAGGGAGCTCTGGTGTTTCTTCCTTTTCTTACAAGGACACCAGTTTTAAATTGGCTCAGGGCCTCAGCCTCATAGTTAAGGTCATTTAACCTTAACTGCCTTCTTAAAGGCTCTGTCTCCAAATACTACCATATTGGTGGTTAGGGTTTAAACACAGAAATTTTGATGGGGACACTAGTCAGTCCATAGCTGTTTCCCGAGATACTCATCTCTGTCTCCGTCTGTTTCTCAGGAACCCAACCCACCATGAGCTGCTTGTGCCTCTTGTCTGGCTCCATCTCCTCAGATTGCTTTATGGAAGAA
>NW_012101920.1:1640887-1645313 GCF_000951045.1 Mandrillus leucophaeus
TCCACGTGACATCACTGGGATGTTCGACTTGATCTGTTGGCTGAGGTGGTGTTTGCAGGTTTCTCCACCGGAACATTTCTCTTTTTCCCTTTTCATACTCTGCTTGTTGGATGTAGACAAACATCTTTTACTTAATGTGCTTGTCTTCTCTCTGGACATTGCATCTCTGCTAACACTGCCTGGCCCCTGTGCCTCTACAAGGCAGGTGTCCAGATGCTGGCTCTCTTGGAGCATCTGACCCAGCAACAGTGGGTGACATGAAGTACTGGCTCTGGTTCAACCCATTTAGCTTCTACCCCGGAGGAAAATGAGGCCAAAGGAAGTTAAAGACCCAGCGAATCAGGGTCAGCTTATTGACTTGGTGTTAGGTCTGCTGTCCTCAATGCAGCATTATTTCTTAACCTGATATCACTATGGACATAGGGACAGAGACATAGATGTCCAAGGTGAGAGCTGGCTCATGAGGTGTTGGACAGAGCGTGTGGTGGCTTTGCTCTCATGTCCCTGTCAGCCTCAGCCTCTTGCTCATTGCCCAGGTTTGAGTCATACTTTCACCTCCAGAGGCAGGAGCTGGGGTCAACCCACCTTGCTCACAGGGATGGCAGCGGAAGAGGGTGGTTTCCAAAGGGAAATCAAGGTGCTGTCCTAGGAGGCACCACCGATGCCAGACAGGACAGAACAACATATGGCCACTACAGGTGTGAAATCTAAGGGGTGACAGCAAGAAGTTGAGGGTTTCTGTGACTCCTGGGCCACTTTGCTGGGGATCTTTAATGCGTAGAGGACATATTGTATGTATATGAGTTAGGCTTTGCATATATCATCTGAGCCTATTCTTTCTATATTGTATGTATATGAGTTAGGCTTTGTATATGTCATCTGAGCCTCTTCTTTCTTCTTCGCATTAGATAAGTAAAAGAAAACAACACAATCTAATAATAATACTGCATCCTTGTATATTATAGAAGCACTTTGCATATTATAGAAGTTCTTTTACACATTCAGTCTCATTGATTCTTGCAATGATTCTGTAAAATAAGCATCACAGATGTGAATGTCCCCCCATTTTACAAGTGAAGCAAGTGAAACTCAGAAATATTCAGTCAATCGTTTGATTCCATGAGAGCCTTGCTTACTTCCCAGTCTGCATTCCAGTACATGTGTCTGAATTCTCTCCCCGTGTAACTCTCCTTCCGTGTGCCTTCTCATGCCAGGGGCAGGCTAGAAATGCTGAACCATTAAGGTCCCTAAAAACAGTCTCTGGACCAATGATGAACGTGAATTGGAGATTAAATACCCCAGCTTCCTTGCTCCTGGAGCAAAGAAAGAATAACATTTCTGAGGCGTGTGCTCTAGCCTGTGTCTCTCAGTTCCTTAGCTGTTCTCAGTGTCCACATGCTTGATCAGGCACCCTTTCAGATGTCTCTCCTTCCCTGTCTTAATTCCTTGTCCCACTACCAGCACTTCCTGGGAGCAGCTCCCAAATAAATGACTTGCACTCAGATCTTTGTCTTCGGGCTTATTTTTGGGAGAACCCAACTTAAGACAGCCACAGCATCACATAGTGGTTGTATATTTCCACTGTAAGCGACAGAAACCCCAACTTAAGCTGGCTCCAGCAGAAAAAGAATTTATTGTTCATCTAATTGAACAGTCCAGTCTAATAGCTCTAGCTTCAGGCACGATTGAATCTATTTCTTTAAACGATGTTACCAGGCGCTTGATTTCTCTCTTTCCACCTCTCTGCTCTGATTTCCTCTCTGTTGATTTCTTCTCAGGCAGGCTATCTTTCCAGCAGCTCACATGATCTCCAATTCAAGTCACGTGGAAAAGAAAGCGTCTCCCTCCAGGAAACTTCAGGTGATCCTGAGATTGGATCTGATTGGTTCTGACTGCATCAGGTGCTTACCTTTGAACCAATCACTGTGCTCTGTGAGGTATAAATGGCCAGATTTGGGCCATAAAGACCACCCAGGAAGCTGGTGGTCCAGTTGGCTGTACCCAGTCGCAAAGAGTAAAACTGGATGGCAATCATTCTTGAGGGAAGATGCTGGTTTTTTTTTTTACAGAAAAAGGAGAACCAGCACTGTTCAGATTCTCACCCGCACCATCTGACTTTTCATACTTTCCTCTGAGGAAAAAAAAGTGCTGTCTTCTGAGAAAAAAATAATATTTTAGTTCCAGTTAATTTCAACAAAAATATAAGTCATACATGCCTCACTATTACTGGATATGCTTAGATATAGAAAAGAAGTAAAAACCCTAAGAACCATAAAATAATTATTTTATAGTGTATAAATCATCCCATATTAAATTTTAATTCTGTTTTCCTTTTGCTTTTTTTTGAGACAGGATCTTCCTCTGACACCCAGGCTGGAGTGCAGTGGAACAATCTCAGCTTACTGCAGCCTTGACCTCCTGGGCTCAAGCGATCCTCTCACCTCAGCCTTCCAAGTAGCTGGGACTATAGGCTCATGCCACCATGCCCAGCTAATTTTTTGGTATTTTTGGTAGAGATGGGGTTTTGTTATTTTGCCCAGGCTTGTCTCCAACTCCTGAGCTCAGGTGATCTACCCGCCTCAGCCTCCCAAAGTACTGGGATTACAGGCATGAGCCACCACTCCAGGCCAAATTTTTATTGTTTTATAATAGGATTATAGGATATGACAGGGAAGCACACCATCAAAGATTCAAAGGACAGAAAAACCACATCTAAGAGGACACTATTTACTTGTTGAAGGACAGGGAAAGCTGGAGTGGGTGGTAATGGCTGGAGGGGAGGCCGTTTCAGGCAGTAGATTCGATGAGTATGGTTGAGTTTTCATATGACAGAAACTTAAGAAGCAAAAGTGGTCACATTTCATTTCTTCCCTTAAAACAATAGTGTATTACTTACCACAATTTTATTGGCATACTGCAGATAAGTGAAATATAATAGCTTAACATAGCAGTGCACAAACTGTTTCAGTAAAGGGACAGAGAATACATATTTTAAGCCTCAAGAGTCAAGAGGGAAAATAGAGAATATTAAGTAGACACTTATGCAACAAGAAGGAAGACAAATTTTCATACACTTTTCAATGATAAAATTCAAAAAATAATAATTGAGTTCAAGTTTTTGTAATACAGGTCTACTAATGAGAAAAAAAGTAGAATTCTTAATTTTGAGAAAACCAGGCACAGTGGCAAGGTCCTGTAATCCCAGCTACTCAGGAGGCTGATGCAGGAGGATTGGCTGAGGCCAGGGGTTAGAGGCTGTATTGTGCTATAATTGCACCTATGAACAGCCATTGCATTCCATCCCGAGGAACATAATGAGAGCTCATCTCTGAAAAAAAAATCTTAATTTGAGAGAGATAAATAATTTTTCTTAATTGAGGCTCAAAGTTAGTATTTCCTATCATCAAATCAATTGCGAACATTCACCTATAAAAACCACCATTAGCTTGAGGGCCATAAAAAATATAGTAGGCTGAATTTTACCCACAGGCTGTAGTTTGCTGGCCTTTGGTTTAATCAGAAAGGGAACTTACTGACTCATAGAGTTAAAAAAATAGAGGTGAACAGTTTTCAAACAGAGCTAATTCAGAACTCCAGTTTCATTTCTTTGAGATGACCTTTGTTCTGCCCTCCTTCCTAGGTTGGCTTTATCCTGAGACTGGGTTCCTTCAAGGATGCCTTAGGAACTAAACTGTATATTTCATTATTCACATCCAGGAAGGGAGAGAGAGTCACTTCTCTGAGCAAAGGTCCCGAGCTTCACTCTGATAGGAGCAAAGTTGAGCCAAGCATTGTGCCAAGGCACTAGGACAATTCAGGGAAGTGGCTTGGGTACAGATTTCATAGGTGTTATGCACTGGAAGGGGCATAGAGTGGAGGGAGAAGAGAGGGAACGTCCATTGTAAGTAAACTCTGAAGAATAACACAGAAAAGAGGGAGTGGATGGGCAATTCTTACAAAGTGAATGTGCTCCACCCTTATCTTGATGTCTCTATAGGAGATCTTGCTACTCTGGAATATCTGTATCAGGCGCATTTTTCTCAAAACAAATGGTAGGAATTGTCAAACACCACTTTAGTGATATTTTACAGAGGCCCTGTCTTCAGAACCTACGGTCTTATCACTTATATTAACTTTCCATGAACAAGTCTTATCCTGAGTGATAGTCTGCCAGTCCTGCAACCTCTAGCTGTTAACCCAAATCCTGTATTGTCCCCTTATTCTCTTCCTTCTCAAAAGGGATCCTTGAGAAGACATATTCAACATCCTTAACAGAATGATTGAGCCATGAATCCTTTTACATCATTTAGGGTATAAGCCTTATTTTCTTCTATCTATGCCCATCCTAGTGCCTTTATGAAATGGAAAGCACATGGAAGGGTTCTGCTTTTCTCTTGTCTCCAGTAGTTTCTTACAGACTCGTAGC